>NW_008603332.1:0-18317 GCF_000691845.1 Merops nubicus | reverse complement strand
GTCTGAAGTCTGAAGGCTGCAACAAACTTTGATCATTCCAACCTGTTTCAGGAGAATAAAATAAATGTGTCTTCTCCCACCCTGTTTTGGTGGGGGAAGATTAAGGAGAAGGCCATAGAGGAGAATTGTGTCATGCAGACATGGGAGATGCCAAACTCCACACCTTGCCCTCAAGGCCAGACATGGCCTGGACCCACTAGGGACTGGCCCAGTCCTCATGTGACACTGACTGTGCTTCTCTGCTGATGATCCCCACTTACACAAAGTCGTGTAATTATTCTCTACATTTACCTGAAATTCTAAGAATAGGCATTTTCTTTTAATGATTCACCAAGCATAACCTTTGCACAGAATCAGATCTTCTTATTAAGATAAATTTAGCCACCTTGTTGAGATTATTATCAACTTTACATTTAGCAAACACAAGAATCCTGATGTTGTGATTTATATGTCTATAAAAGCCATATATTTAGTATGCATGATATACAATAACTCAGGTATGCATGCTCTAGCACTAAATTTCATGCTGAAAGCTTGCTAATGCCTCAGGCTACTGAGCGAGATGATACATGAAGCTGTACATAAGGAGATTGCATTCTACTTTCTTAATTTACCTCTAAATTACAACTACCAGAGGGTTTCTTTTCAGTATTTGTGTCTCTAAACGTCTTGCAGTCTGGTAATAACTGCAGGTACTATGAAAGTAAAATTCCCAGCTTCTGGCTGAACTCATATATGCCTGATGAAAAGAATTGAAAGGTTTTAATTTTGTATAGGTATTGTTCAAATTGTATTAAAGATTCCATAATAAATGGATGCTTTCATATGGTCAATTTACATGGAAATATTACTGTGCAAAACAACGTATGTCTATATATCCTCAGGCACTAAGCCAGATTTTAATAAAATTTTAAATGTTCTGTTTAGCTTTATTTATATTGTTATTTCCTTTCTCACAAAAGATTATTAATTAGATTACAGGTCCATACCTACAAAGTCAAGGCTGTGGGTTCTAACTGAAAACTAAGAGTTCTTGTTTCAAGACACGGTTTCATTACTCCACATATATATAGATATATATATATACAGACACATATATACACAGACACACATGTCATGTTATTAAAACTTAATTAAAAGAAACCAACACATGCAGAGCAACTCTTCCTAGTCCATTAAAGAAAAAAAAAAACCTTTTAGATGAGCAGAGTTAAAGGGCACAATTCAGTATACTGAAATTTGTATCAAAATAAATGCACTCATAAAATGAGAAATGTTTGTTAAAGATCTATACATCACTATTTTTTTCTTTTTTTTAGAGAACAAAGAAAACTGCAGGAATTTATTAATAAACACTGTTTTCTTTGAAGTTGATATTCAAAGGGACAGGTCAATATTTTTATAGAAAAACCTGCAGGAGCAGGTTGACAGTACTGGTGGGTCAGAAGATGAGAGAAGGAAAGGTGTTAAATCAGAACCTCAATCAGCTGCCACCAGATTGATCTATTGTAGGGACATTAAAAATGACATATTTACTTCTAAAATGGAAAGGCATTTTTAAGCTTTTATTTTTCTCAGCAGCTACAAATTCTAAAAGCCCTTTCAAAACCACACATTACCTGGTGAGGTGCTCTTGAAATGCTAGGACTCAAGCTAGTCTAGCTGGGACAACTAAATGAGTCCTCCTTAGAAAATACCAAGGTAGTGACATCTAATTAAGTTCAAGGGAACATAAGTTAGATGCAAGGTCAAGGGAACTTTATTAATTATTAATTTTCAGTGAACTTTTTCCATTTTTGTTGCAAGCAATATACTACTTTTTTTTTTATCTACTTTTTTACTATAATACCAAACAATTCCCTGAATTAAATCCCTTTGATATCTCCAAATCCAAAGGCACAACCTTAACTTTGCTGAACTAAAGGGATTTTTAGAAAAGTTGGAAACTGTCCTGTGGAAAATTGCAAGCCCTGAACCACAGGGGTGGTACTACTCCTTTTCTAAAAAGACAAGGAAAACAAAATCAATATGTAGGTAAATATTGATGTTTACCCTTACTAAAACTCAAGGGAAATGTCACCAACTTCAATATGAATCCACTGAGCTCCCTAACTGTGCTCTAGAACAGTAACCTCTAGACAAAAATCTAAATCCTTCTTGTTTTGTCATAGGTAAGATGAATTAACCAAAGCAGACTGAAGTGCACACACAGTTTGTATCACACCTAAATTGCACAGTGAGATACTTACTTTGTTCAAGACTTGCACATTTTTGGCACTTGTAATTTTTTAAAAGTAGTTAAAAGTATTGTGGGCTTGCAAAATAAGATTTTTCAGCTTCTGTAAATTTATATCATTTATGCTCATATAAATTTTTTTCAAGTATTAGTGTTGTTTCTCTTTTTTCCTTTTCACATCATTAAGACTGTTACCTTGCTCATTTTTTAACAAAGTTCATTGAGAGATGTTAACAAACAACGTATTGCCACCAACAAAAAAAAGATCTAACAAGGTATGTAGAACTTGGTGTTGGTTGTTTTTTCGTTTTAAATTTAAGAATTTCTTCCTTACATCCAATCTATACCTACCCTCTTGCAGTTTAAAACTGTTACCCCTTGTCTTTTCACTATAAGCCCAGGTAAAAAGTCTTTCTCCATCTTTAAGTCCCCTTGAAGTATTGAAAGGGCACAATAAGGTCTCCTCAGAGCCCCTCTCAGCCAGTCCTCAAAGGAAATGTGTTCCAGTCTTCTGCTCATTTCCATGGCCTTTCTCTGCACCTGCATGAACATGTCCACATCTTTTTCATGTATATATTTTATATTAGGTCTCCTCAGAGCCCCTCTCAGCCAGCCCTCACAGGAAAGGTGTTCCAGTCCTCTGCTCATTTCCATGGCCTTTCTCTGGACCTGCATGAACATGTCCATGTCTTTTTCATGTATATATTTTATATCCATACTCATGTATGTATTTATATATTTTATATATACACACATACACCTAAATATACAAAATTACATGGATTACAAATAATAAACAGCTCATCTCTATCAATTATCCACTTCCTTATTCCATAGAACTGTAGAAATTATTCCACTTCAGAAATCAGAACAGTAAAATCAGACAGAAAGGTTATATTTGCAATTTCAGAACCAAATTGTTACAAGTGTGGGGGTTAATACCCTAAGTGCATGCAAAACAGAGTTCTCTTCTGTACCTCCTCCAATGACTAAAGAGGATATTTATGATTGCCCACCAGAAGGATCACATCTTGGTGGTTATACTTTGGTGTTGCTCCCACTGCCAGAGTATCTAAATATAGGCAGTGCCCCATTCAAGGCACTTAAACTAAAATTCAACCATTCTTCCAGTGTCTTTACCAGCTCTTTGGTCAATGTCCCTTTGAAACCCTTCCAGCAAACCACTTCTGCCTGATGGACTGCAATGATGGTGGGTGAACTTGGAGACATGCAGTTTTGGATGTTTAAATGCTCCCTAATGAGGCAATTTTTATCTTTGCCACTTCTTTCTGGAAATACTGAGCTTTTTTTGATTAAAAAATATAAATTCTTCAAAAATCACAATGTGAATTACCAAATAAAAGCTATCCAATGGACTGGAAAGGGAATATTATTGTGTTGTCCCTCAAAACACAGATCACTACTTATGTAGTCCTTAAACAACGTGAGAATGGGGATATTTTTCTAAAATTTCCTTAAAGATTACACCAAGTTCTCCTCTCTTCACCTGTACCACTGCAGAGATAAAAGAAACCATGAAAAGCTAGGTGGGTTTCTTCTCACTGACAGCCATCTATAACAAGGTTATTAGATAATCTATAGTTAATAAAAGGTTGCAAAAGTGATCCCCACTTATTTTTTTATTATTGAGGCCCTTTAATAATATCAGGGCTCTTCCAAGAGCTCTGCATTTCAGGCAGAAAAGGTAACTGAATGGAACCCTGCCAATAAGAAGGGAGCAGGCAGAACTTTTGCCTACAAGGACACATGGATCTTCATTCCCACCCCCATCTGCCCTCCTGCTTCTTCCACCTTAGAAGGTTGAATTCTTCAACCAGTTCTAACAAAATTAAACTATTCAAGTCCCTTGGTTCCCTTTGGGCACTGGCATCACCAAACCTAGCTCAAGCACAGCAAGGAGCAAATAAATCTACAATTCAGAACAAAGAGCATCACCCAATGGCAGAAACTCAAAACTGCAGATGACAGTCACTGCACTTTCCTTTCTCTTCTCCCAGACACAAAGAGAAACAGGAGAAAGGGGAGTGAGGGTGGAGGATACCCAAGAAAACCAAATGCTCAGTCTCCATCTGCAGACGAGGTGCTCCCATACAGCCTCACTTGCTTCAACAGGAATTTTACCAAAAAGCTGTCAGGGTTGGTAACAGAAGTTACACTGGCTCAAAGATGCTCAGGCAAAGAGATCTGGAGGCTCACAGCTGGTTTTGTAAGGCAAGACACCTCTGCTGAAGCTGATGATGGGCTGCCACAGGAGTGGGAGGAGTGAAGTAACCAAACCCCCTTGTGATGAAACAGAAACTGGACACCAGACTTCTCTGAGCACATTCTGTCTGGCTTGATGCTCCTCTGGTGGGAAACAACATCAGGACTCAGTGGCAGGCTCTCATCACCCTGTTTGCTGACCATTTCTAAGGGATCTTCCACCAGCCCTTTCCACAAACCTTCACACAACACCTCCTTCATGTCCACCTCACCCTGAATGTAACACGGAGTACCACTAAAACCAGGAGTAACTGCACTACACTCACCACAACATGGAGTGTATCACATACACCATGCTCCACTGTTTCCTCAATTAAACTATTTTATTGCTGCCTCCAAAATGTGAACTGAAATGACAGATTACAAGTAGTGATGACCCAGTCTCAATACCCAACAAAACAGAATTGGTTTGGGGGTTTTTTTTGTACTTATGTTGATAAACTTTAGGCTCTTCATGAAAATACAAGCTGAGAACATTATCTCACAGTAACCAAAACAGTAAAATACCCATGAAACAGCTGAAAAGATGACCAATTCTTGTGCCTCACAGGGTAATGTAAACAGCAAACACCTCCACAGCAAAAAAAAGGAGAAAGGAAGAGAAGGTTTTAAGTATCCAATAGGGATCATGTTCAATGCTCACAGCATTATAACATCAGCCTATTGGGATGTCTGATACAGCATTATAACATCAGCCTATTGGGATGCCTGCTGGAGCTTTTAAAAAACAAGAGCAAAAAGCCAAAGAAACTGAATGTGAGGTCAGAAAAATGAAAAACAACATAGAAAACTAATTAAATCCTTGTTATAATAATGGAAAATAGGTCACTTGTATCTGACACCAGTAAACATGGAAAGAATTTGGATTTACAGCTCAGATTTGAGCTGCAGAAGTATTCAGAAAGGTAGACATTCTTCCACAGATGGTGGTCTTGCTCCCAGTAATCAATAAACACAGAGATGTTTTCTGCAATACACAGTACAGTGTCTTTCTGAGCCTTTTTCAATAACATTAAATTAGCTACATCAGAGGGGGGTTATTTTAGTAACAGTTTTCCTAACACTGAGTGCTCTAAACAAATTCAGTTCTTCACCACCTAGTAAACTGTCAAGAAACACTTTTGGTTGATGAGGTGCTCTTCACTTAACTGCAAATGACACATGGAATAACAAAAAGAAAAAGCCCTCTGAATACCTCAGAATACAGAACCATAAAGGCTGGAAAAGCCCTCTAAGATCATCAAGTCCAACCATCCCCCAACGCTACCATGACCATTAAACCACGACCCCAAGTGCCACATCTACACATCCTGGGGATGCAAACATCCCCCCAAGACACAGCCCCACATACTGTGCAAGCTACTAGAACTTGAACATCCCATGTCTTATTAAAACAGCTGAATCCAAGCTGGAGGAAGGGGAAAAAAAAAAAGTTGTAATGACTCCCAGACTCCTTTTCCAGAAGCTAGGCCACATCTTTATAGGCCTCAAAATATACAGGAAAAGAAACTACAAGGATAACCAAGAAGGCATCTTCTAATTTCAGTGGACACACAACACACCTTTCAGGTAAGTACTACAATCCAAGTGTAAAGAGCCTGGAAGAACATGAAACACTCTCTGGTGACTATCAAGTTTAATTTATGTCTGCCACATGTATGATAGCTGCTACTCAGCCCACCAGACCAGGGAAGGATTCACAGGAATCTCTGATAATTCTCCCACATAAAGGTCAATATTTAAATTTCATTCTGGTTTAAAATGAGTATTTTTACATGAGCTGCTCATCTTAAATAGGCATATTAAATATCAGTGCCACAGAAACAGTTTCAACACTTACTCTAAGTGCTCATTATGAGTTTGGAAATGGCTGTTTGACAAGGGCATGCTGAGCTTTGCTTTAAAAAGGGCTGGAGTCCTGTGCCACGCCACAATGGCAAGAGTATTCAACACCAAATAGGGTTCAAAAAAACATTCACCATCAAGGAGAGGCCAACAAGCCTGGAAGCTGGTACTGACTCTTTAGAAATGTATGCAGAGCCAGCTTGTTTTCATTTAGAATGTCAGAAGACATCTAAGCATCCCACTCTTTTCTGTCTCCCCTCTCCACTATAAAATCCAAGCAATTAATTTAATTTATAGACCTATCCAACATCTTCATTTAAAACACTATGAAATTCACAAGAATAATCCTCCTCCCACAATCTTTCTTTTACTTCAAAATGCCCAAGTCCTTTTCTTGCTTTTGGCAAGAAAATGTTTTATAAAATCATCATTCTATGGACATCTTCACGTTGTCAGAAGCCAAGGCACTTTACACTTACCTATACTCAAGGTTGGGTCAAAGTTGCAGCCTGTGACTCATGAAAACATAATAATACAGATTGATCTTTATACCCCTTTATCTGTTCAAAGGGAATTAGGGCAATCCTCCCCATGAAGCAGGCCAGTCATAGAAGGGAAGGATGGGACTGTGCATATCTCAGCCTTCACCTCATCACTGAGGATATCCAGACAGTCAAGATGTGACAATGTCTATGTAGTATGCCAATTAAATAGCAAATGGAAGCTGCTTAAAATAAAATCTAAAGAAAAACAAACAAAAAGCTTCTGCACTGTTAAAATGACCTTGAATATGAGTTCTGTTAACTTTGACTGTGACTAAGGGTAGCAAAGTTCCTTGCAAGAGAAAACTTTCTATTCATTGTATGATCTTTCCAGACTGGAAAGGTCACAAGGAACAACTGGATCATCTGCATCAATTGCCAAAAACTGCTGTGGTGTAAGGTGGAACAGGGGCAATACAAGAGGGAACATGAACTTCTTCCCAATTCCTTGCTGCCTATAAAGGGGCAGCAAAATAAAGCTTTGCATTATTCTCTAATAACAAACAAATCACATTGTTATAAAAAGAATTCAGTGCTTTACAAACTATACTGTAAGAGGCATGCACCTCTCACCTCAGGGCAAAAAGATTCAAACCAACCCTTTATTACTCATTTTGTCCCACCACTTTAAAGATCTCATGATTTATTTATTTATAACAGTCTGTAGCACTTTGATGATAAACTGTGCACTTCATTAAGGATCATGGCTATGACAGTGCTGCAGAAGAACAAAATCCACATGGGAGCAGGACTAGAGGCAGTCACAGTGAATCCTTTTAAAGACATTCCTGAACCACAGACACTTTTCTGCTTGGGGTATCTCTATACTAGCTAGGAAGAGATCTCATTTCCAGAGCAAAACCCAGGCTTTTAAAGCACTTTTGTGAGAAACTACATTTTAATCTTTACTGCTGACTTTCACAGTCAAAATTACCAAACAGAGGGTTCAGTCCTGCAAAGGACTCCTCCCTTTTTACTCAGCTCTAAAGCAAGAATCTCTTCCACTTTGTGCTTACATTTAATATTAGGAAAATATAAGAATTACAATTATGTAGGTTTCTAATAAAGAAAGCAAAGTTGTTTATTTCTGTCCTCCTCTCTCAGAAGCATATGTAGATAAATGTGGGATGCTCTTCACTGCAAGTAACTCCAGATCCTGCCATGCCAGGATAAATTTAATTACTTTTAAAAGTTCAGCTAACACTGAAGAAAAAGAACAGATAAGATCACCCAGTCTTTCTGAAAACCACAGGTGAGAAAAAGCCAGCTGCTGTGTAAAACAAACTATCTGTCTTTAGTTTGACATTCTCTAGTTTATAATTACTGCAGCATGAAGATTAAGTTAAGGAGCTGAATGGTGACAAACTTTAAAACTCTATGGATGCTGGCACCTTTTTCTAAATGTATTCATTTCATACTCTGCCCCAGTGAAAAAAAAAAGAATGGAAAACTGAATTCCAAACAAGTTAAATCTTGTTCCTACTTTCAGGTAGAACAGTATTCAAATCACAGAGCTAGTCTCTGATAAAACAATTTGGCTTAGACCTATATATAAAAAAAGTCCAGGTTACATTAAACATATTGAACAGTATCCAGATATTTTCCTTGCTACTTCTTTTATGATTAATTTTAACTGTAGAAATTTTTTTTCTTCTTTTCTCCCAGATTTCCTTTCTCAACTCTGCATTGAAAAAAAAAAACAACAATATAATTGCATTAGAGGAAGCATTGCTGTCACCTCAAATAAAAAAATCCCTCATTAACTGTTCAACTCATTAGACTGACTTCGTTTAGGTAAAAAGATGCCAGATGCCAGTACCAAAGACAAGGCTATATATGAAATTTTCCCCTTATAGAAGCAACAGAGCAGATTTACCAATGAAGCACACATATGCAGATTAATCTCTATGACCTATTTTGTATTTGATTCATTTCTACAATAAGCTATTATATCCTCTATACTTCATTCATGAGGTTTCTTTCATAAGGTTTATTCCTTATTAAAACAGTTCTGCTATACTAAACCATCAGGAAGAGCTGCAATGAATCCATCACTTGACAGCTTTAAAAGTGACAGTGGAAAATAATACAACACTCTTCTATTCTTCTCTCCTCTTCATGCAAGGGTGTGTGCAACTCAGGACATGCAAGTACCCAGAATTTTTCAGTCCAAAATGAACATTTTATCAGACCCTTTTATTACAAATACCAACCCAGAAGCTCCTGAGGACCGTGCTGCAGCTCTGTCCACTCCAAGGGCTCAGCCCAAGTCCCTGTTAAAGCCCCAGGTCTTTGGGACTGCTGATGTTTTCAGAACCAGTCAGGCAGATCAATACCAAGCACCAAGGTTATATTACAAAAATATGGGCTATATTTTTTACTATTTATTAGGAGGAGTGTGCTACGACTCCATTTATTAATGCATTATCATTGTGACTGGGAAAAGAGCTCTACTGGGACTGGAAACTACAGAAAAGAACTAAAGTGTGAAAGCCTCAGTTCATTAAAGCATCCTAATACTAACAGTGCATTTCAAGAACCTTTGCTAAGTGATAAGCAGGGTTCCTATGCCAAAACTGACTGAGGAGAAAGCCACTTCCTCAGCCTGCACCTACAGTGCACACTGAAACCCAGGAACTGATCTGATTTTCATTCAGTTCTAGGTCTAAACCATGCACCACGTCAAACAATTCAACTCTCACCTCAAAACTTCACTTTTATTAGCAGAGCAATGATGTGGGCTGCTTGCCCCATCCTCACAAGCAGGTTTTTTTGGATGGAAAGTGCCTTAAAAATGAAAATTGTGTTTATCAGAACCTATTTAAATGTATTGAATAAACTGAAGGTACAGATGGGATATCATATATTGGCATTTCTAAAGTTTCAACAGCACTTAAATAATAACCCCTGATATCATACACAAGAATCTAAGTAAATATCAAGGCAGTATAAAGCAATACTATTTGCAGGCAGTTGAAGGCAAGTTAATACCCAGCTCCCACTGAAAACAGTAAGTCTGCACACCTAATTGCTCCAGGGGCCTTTGAAAATCCCTACAAAAATTAACAATAAGCAGTAAATCAGCCCTTTCAAAATGAAAGCAACACCCTCTCCTCCCCTACCATAAAGTATTCCACAAAAATATGTTTCATACATTACATCATAACAGGTCATAGGCAGAGCTATGCAAGATTGATTAAAAGGATCAACAATATTTTCCAGAAATATTAAAATCTTCCATTAGAAACTGTACTATGAAGAGGGAAAGGGAGGATCATTGCTGCATTTCCCATCTATATGCCTATTTTATTAGGATTTCTCAGACAAGGAGCTTAGCATTCCTCAAGTTTTCTATTTCTCTGCCCTGCAGGGAAAAAAAAAACCAAAACAACACAACAAGGAAATGGGAGTGTTCCCCTCACACACTACAAAAACGTCCTGCTGCCATTATAAAAGGTTAATTTGGTAGATACTGAAGCAGATTTGATGGCAAAAGAATGTATTATCCTTGTAAAATGAAGTCAGCACCAGAAAAAGAGAAATATTTTGGAAAGAGAAGCTGGTAGCAGAGGCTGATTTTTCAGTACTCAATGTCTTGATAGCTCCTTGGCAACACAGAATTAGACTCAAGCTATCACATTGTATGTAACTTCCTGCACAATAAGCTGTATTAATTACTGTATTTTTGGTACTCGCTGACCTAGACCTCACTTGACATCCTAAGTGAGGAATAAAAATACTCCATTATCTCCTTGACTCCTTATATTCAGCCTTTCTTCAGTGTTTTTCATTTCCCAGCCTAAAGGTTGCATCCTTGAGAGCAGGTGAAAACTTTTCATTCATATTAATAAAGAAAGGAAAACAATCCCAAATTTCCCTGTTCAGTAACAATTATCAATAACAAAGGCTACTCAAGAGCATTTTCTTACAGGAGGAGGCTGCCATATGGAAAGACACTTCTAACAGAAGAGAAAGACACAGAAATCAGTAGAGTGTTTCTCTACAACAAGAAACTCATCAGGAAGAAACAGAAAAACAGAAACCTTTTATTCAGCTGAGGCTACCACACTACATTGTGTGGTTGCTTAGGCCAAATGAGAAGAGTACCCTACTCCATTTTTGGAAGTGCTCAGATGAACCATGACTACATTATTTCATGACTGCTTTTCTTGTTGAAATTAGTCTAACAAGTCCTTGGAGGAAAGCCTTATCTTTTTTCATTCCAAGAGAAAAAGGTTTCATATATAAAAACATGTTGCTGTTTCCTCTTCTTCACCATTATGGAAGCAAAGATCATTTTCCATGCAGAAATGCTGGAGATAAATGGTTCAAAGTGATTTGATGGAAGCAGACCTACATTTTTTAACTGGGAGGAAAAAAAACTGAGTGGGAAGGGAAACAGCATCAGAGACCAATTCAAAGACTTAAAATTACGTTCACTTTAAGTTCAACTTAAACTTTTTAAGTTCAGTTCCCATCCATTTTGCTTCAAAATGAAGTTGAGGTTTAGTCTCAGATATTTTCTCTTCAGAGAACGTGCAAATGTGAAAAAAATAAAGGAATTAGGCACTGACTTGCAATCTGTGGGACTGAAGTAAAATGTAGACATTTTGCTTCAAAATGAAGTTGAGGTTCAGTCTCAGATATTTTCTCTTCAAAGAACATGCAAATGTGAAAACAATAAAGGAATTAGGCACTGACTTGCATTCTGTGGGACTGAAGTAAAATGTAGCCAGGCACACATGATATTGTTATTTAAAAGTTCATACACCTCTGATAGTAATTCAAAGATACTAAAAATAAACTAAATTCTCTCCTTTGCATGACCAAATCCAGCTTCTGCTTGTAGATCAACAATATATTTTCATCAATAAATTCACAGTCAGGAAAACACATCTGTTCACAGGTCAGAGTTCTGCCAGAAAAACACATAAACTTACCTTGTCTTGGTTTGCTTTATTTTGGTAACACAAATTTCCAATCAAACGAATGAGATGAGACTTAAAGCCCACAGCTGGATGGGAAATTTCTTCCTGCCCTGTCATAGAGTGTGTAGCAGTGAAAATATTTACAGCCTGTTTCCCAGCAAGATGAGTTAATCTCAAGGTATCTGCAGAAAACAAGAATATTTTTAATTACCACATGAACATTAGTATCACTTTGCACAGAGCTTTCCTACTAATTATTAGATTCAAAGTCAACATAATTTCAGATATTCAGCAATGTGTCAAAAGAACTTTGAAAGTTGTCTTAATTTCTTAATTGGTGATAATAAAACCATAAAAGGCTACCTCAAGGACAGAAGGTATTTTTGTGTCATTCTTACACACTTTAACATACTCCAGGCCTGAAGTCTGGAGGCTGGTGCCATTGGTCTCAAATTTTGTCAGATTTTGTAGGTTGCTGATTCTGGCACTGTAAATAAATTGCTAAACCCCAAGTTTTTAGTCTCAATTATTTTCCCCCATACAATGACATAAGAGGGAATACAATGGTCTTCCCCAGCCTTCTGCCTGCCCTTCAGAGGGACCCGGGAATGAAAGGATTAAAAACAACCAACAAGAATTACAAAGGATTAAAGGAAAAAACAAACAAACACAGAAATACTAATAAAAAAAAAGTAAATAAAACTCTTGAAACACTACACACAAAAATGCAACGAGCAGTGCAGCTACCTGGAAAAAGAACTATAAGGAAAGGTGATAGAATATAAAGGTTTTTTGCCCTTTTTGCTGATCCAGGATTAAAGGAGTCTTGTAGCCAAAAAGTGGTCTTAAAGGGAAACTTTTTTTGTAAGCAATAAAACTATGGTCATGTCATCAAAAACAAGGGTTTGGGTGTTTTTTTGGGTGGGTTTTTCTTTAACAGCAAGGACCCACTGTTTATCTCAAAATAGAGTTAACAGCTGTTTCAGGCTTCCTCTTTTCTTTTAGCCGAAGTATTACATATTTCTCTTTAAAATCCATGACCTTTTAACAACATGGTGGCATACAGCAGGCTCATAAAGTGCCAAGATTTAGGAAGGCACAGGTTGGTATATGTATATTTCCTCCTTCTTCCTCCCTGAGCATATAGTGCCTCTCCAGACCACCCTAATTTTGGCTTAATTTTGTGCACAGCCCTTTGCTTGCTGTTTCTTAGCAGAAGAAAGTTTCTTTCACAGTGACCTTTAAGTCACTGAATTTGGCTAAGTATATTCAATCCATACTTAGTTTCAGTATTCAGGAATTTGGGAACCAGAAGGAACAGGCATGGAAAAGTGATTTGCTATTTCTTGAGGAAATTCTTCCACATACATTCAGCTGGTGGAAGAACACAGGAAGCAAAGGTGCTTTGCACAACTCTTACCATACAAACAGGGCTTTATAATAAGCTGAATTAAGGCTCTGTTGGGTAAGAAGAGCCAACAGAGCCAACAGAGAAGCAGAAAAATTCCAGGAACAAATCAAATATTTGAAAATGTAGATTAGCTCCATCTCCTATTCATTCATTTTATGAAAAGGTCAGAACTGTAGTTACCGCTAAACATGTTTTCATTCATGGAGCAACAGGATTTGGAGCAAGTCAACAGCTTGTGGCTTATCACTCACCTATAGCTGTCTCCAGTAAACCTGGCAAAGCCTGTAGATGTTCTAACCCCCCGTTGCTGGATGTCATTTCACAGAGAACATCAAGAAGACGAATGGTAACCAGTGCTTCCTGTAAATGAAAATGGCTTTTCTCAAACTGGCTTATGAAGGATCACAGAAGACCAGAAAACTGACAATCTAAAGAGAGGACAGGAACCCTCAACACCTAAGTTTTTTTTTTGCAGATCTTCTGAACGGCCAAGAATAATTTTCTAGCAAAGGAGGACATCTTCCTACAGTAACAACAATGTATTACACCACAGTAATTTCTTTCCTCCAGTCAAACAGTGTTATATGTGTCCTGAAAAATCACGGGGAAACCAAAACAGAGCCATAAGGGATAAAATTTTAACAAAAACACAGGAGCTTCCAAAAGCAGAAATGCAGAAAATTACTAGCTGAGAAAATTATTTCTGTATAAATGTTTTCTTTGAGTTTCTTCAGTAGGAGAGTCCCACTTTAAAGAGACAAACCCTGCCTGCGAGACACCAGTTTGTGATCCGCAGGAATTCCGTCAAGTCCTGTGGTCAAATGAACTTTGGCTGCGAGAATTTACATTATTCTTGGGTAAATAGGGTTGGAATCATAGATGCAGCATTTTGGTTAGGTAGGAGAGAGACAATTTTATTTGCATATTATTTATTCAGCCAGAGAACTGTTTTTTTTCTCACAGACTGTGTGTGCTTCCAATGACAATGCAGCACTTACACAAACTACCTTAGGGGCATACGGCCTCATTTGGAACACCACATATTGCTCAAGAACCAGACTGTGACTGCAAGATGGTTCCACACAAGGTGGGGTATGTAAACTGCAAGTAGCCTTGAAAAGACTCACACACAGGTCACAGTCACTATTCCTGCCTTGTCTAGTTCAGGACAAAGAGACATTTATTTAATAACAGGGTAGTATTTTTGAATCCATATAATCGATGTAACGTAACTGAAATCCTCAGCAATACAGCTCAGTAATTAAGGACTACAATTATATCCATTCTTTGCTCCTTCAGGACCACAAATCAGTACAGGGTTGAGGTCCTAAAGCTGTAATATCATTTATTTCTTTACACAGGTAGAGGAAGGTGCAGGTCTTGCCTGATGTTATTCAATAAATTGCTTTCAACAGCACAAAACTAGCCTCTGAATACATTGTCATTGTACTGCTATAAAGTAAGAACACCCCAACTGTATTTTAGAGACAGCAAGCAGGTATTTACCATTTTTAAGCCATTTTGCATTGTTACAAGACAGCAGCTTAACCAAAAGCCTCTGCAGCTCATACACTTACCTTTGCACAAAACGAGGTTATGCACTTTACAACTGCAAAGCAAACAAGTACTGACAGGGAACTATAAATCCCACCAGTGAGGTCCAACAGCCCCTGCTGCCCATGTACCCCACTGCTCCTGCTCTGCAGCAGCAGGTACTGTGAGCTGTGGCTTCTCCTTCCTCAGCCTTGTTCTTTTTCATCACCCTTTCACCCCCTGAATGCCTTTAGCCACCACCCCCTACACATTCTTCCCAGGATTTACTCTACCATCTCTCCCTTTCTCTTATCCCACTGACTCAGCTCAGCAACTATCTAGATAGAAGAAAAGGAACAGATTATTTTAAAAGAACCCCCAAATTCTTGTCCCCATTAGAAACTGGATACTCTCCAAAAACTGTTTAAACATCTCTTGTTGGGTCGCACGTCCCCTCGCTCCAACTTGCCCTTTTTTTTTCCCCACTTGTACAAAAGAAAGGCAAAAAAAGCAGAACACTTCCTTTTGAGTTCAGCAACAAGATGCTGCCTGAACTCTAAAAATACTTTGAAATTTGACAGCCCTCTTGATGTGGATAAAATCTGAAAAGTAAGTAAAGGAATTGAAGAGTTTTTAAATAAGCGTACTTTGAGAGTCTGAAAGAATGTTCCTCATAAAGAGACAAAACACAAACTTAAAATCCAGGGAAGGGTTTTATTTTGCAAGAATGGCTGAGAGTTAGTGAAAGCAAGCTGATGCTGAAGTCAGGCTGAGAATGGAAAAGCTATTTTAGACATTGGTTTAAGCACTGCAGAAGCATATGATTAGCTTTCCATTGGTTAGAGATGGAAGCTACAAGACCTGAGGTTCCTTAGGGGAAAAAAAAAAAGGCAGTGTCTACATATAATAAATTAAACAGTGGATAGGACACCCAGACAACATTTTGGAAGTCAGGCCAGTTCAAGGACTGTTCCCAAAAGATAGGTTTCAAATGTGGCCTTGCAGTTTTGGAGGCTACAGCAGCTTACTAGTACAGACATAGCCTGACCAAGGCACTTGGCTTCAAGGCCCCAGAAAAGTCCAGGCAGGGTTTAGTTTAATATCACAGATGTTGCCTAAAAAATTTTTAATGAAAGACTCTACAGGCAGAATTGAATTTTTTTTTTAGTTAAGTACAATGCTTACACAAAACCTAAAAAAATATTATATTATCAAGGAGAAATTGGTGCAATTTTTAATCATTTCTAATAAGAAACAGTCTTGTGAATTCAGCAGGAATTTCTCCTTTGCCATGGCAAGCATGTTATGAATAAAGGTATACACACAATCTGCTCAGACACACATTTTAAAGAAACTCTTCCTGTCATTGTTCTCCATCTGTTCAGCTATTATGATTTAGGGCTTGTGCTCACTAAATGATCCACATTTCCCACCAAACTCTGACACTCAACTTACCATTCATCGTGTTTATGTGAGAGGAGACTAAGAAGTCAGTGTCAAGTAGGGCAAATTAGAGTAAAATTCTCAATACTGTCCCAGCACCTTCAAGTTGGACAGAGACCTCCTTCTGCTAGGCACAAACAAATGGTTTTTTCCAAGAACTGAAACCACAGAATACTTGCAAAGTACCCAAACAGGATTTAAAAAGAGATTTAAAAAAGGGACACAGACACAAAAGAGAGCAACAGAGACAAAAAAAGATGGAGTTGTCTCAGTCAATGTCCTCTTACTGCCAAGCTGATACCTTTTCCAGAAGGAGTCAAGTTTTCTGACATAACTTAAGCCCAAACAGTTGGGGTAGCAGGGGAAGCTGTGCTTCTTGGCCAGATAAGAAGAGTTTGCTATGTGGTTGGCTTTTTTTTTAGTGTATCCAACTATCATCTCCTCATAAAGTGATTTCTGATTTCTTTCCATAACACCTCTAAACATACATTTAAAATTCATGTGCCTATTTAAACAAACAAAAAACACAGCAAGTAAAATACTGTGTAACATGAACACATAAAAGCATGGAAAGATCAGTATTTTTTATACTAAATCAGTTATGACAGCTGCTCTCAAGTGTTCCTACAAATGAAACTATTACCAGTTAATTTTAACAACAAAATGCTTCTGACTCCACACACATTGGACAAGGCAATGTCAGCATACCACTGTAGTCACTTGGCAAGACAGAAGCTGGATGGGACTTTTTAAACCCCATATTTTTAAATATCTTACTAAGAAAAATACAGTAGTTACACTTCTGAAATTAAGAATGATTAATCAGTGAGAATCAGTGATTAACTCATTCTGTGTTCTATGACTAAAACACATTAGATTTCTCAGGCTCCTAGTTTTTTGGCTAGGTGTCCTAAAAAAAAACCCAAAACACTCAAAACTCAACCTTAAATCAGCTGAAAACATCAAAAATTTATCTCTGAGAGGAATTAAGAACTGAGATCAATATGACCTGGATCTGCCTGCCTGCAATAACACAGCACAAATGAGGGCACTGCAAATTATGGCACAAGCTGCTTTCTGTATTGCCAAACATGTTGTTACGTCTTCAAGAAGCTTGTTGAAAGGAAGACAGACTGAACAGCAGATTCTTTGAAGAGACCCCTCCCCTCAGGTGGTCTAAACCTCCTCACTGCACTACATGGTGTGGCAAGTGGCCAGCAACTCTTGGATACTTCATAAGGAGAAATAAAACAAGGCCATCCAGGACTGAGCTCTGCATCCAGGGTTCCCAAAGTGCAACCCACAAACCATCTGTGAACCATAACAGCTTTCCTATTTAGCTTGCAAAGGGACTTCATTGTGGCCATCCTCAACAGAAGCAGTTCATTAACTCTGAAGCAATAACAGATTTCTTCCAAGGGGACTGGAGCTGGGGCAAGTGTCTGGGTGCTCAGGAGACAGGAGCTGTCTGCTGCTTGGCAGCAAGCTCTGCAACTGGATGCTGTGGACATCAGCTAGCTCCAGGAGTGCTGCCTTGTCAGAGCCATGCCAGGTCCACTAGAGAGCCCCAAATCACTGGAAAATGGGGGGGGACAGTAATGAATCCCCTTGCTTGCAGGGAGCATCACTCCACATTTCACTCAGCTCTCCTACACTGAGCCAACCATGGCCACAGTGCAGCTCTCCACCACCAGAACCTGATGTTCCAGGTTCCAAACAGATCAGGTACACCTGCCTTACAAACAGGCAAATGCATTTTAAAATCAGTAATATTTGGGAGCTTAATGATGTATTAATTACCAAATCATCACCAGTTATTTAAGTTTAAAAAAACATCCCAAGATTTACTTACTTGAGTACTGGCAGGGAAAAAAAAACCAAACCAAACCAATTTTTAACCCAGTTTTAAGAGTGGAGTGGGAGAAGAAGAGATGCTGCACTCCAAAAATAATTTTAACATTTTTAATTAAAATACAATTCACAACTCAAATTATAGACATGATCCTTATTAAGAACATAATAAAACACCCAAACATGAAAACTTGAACATTTTTTAAATCTTGAGCTCTTTAACAATGTGGCAGATTTATTTCTCC
>NW_008603331.1:699-110578 GCF_000691845.1 Merops nubicus | reverse complement strand
ACCCCTATGATTCTATGATTCTTATAGCTGTCGTCACAGAAAATAGCCAAAATATATTCAAAATTTCTCTGTTTGGAATAGACTTGGAACTCATCTAATTGATTTTGCCCTTAAAGCTTACCAATACCAAAATATCAAAATGAGAAAGAGCAACTGAGGGATACAAACAAGAACTTCAACATGCTGTGAAAGAACTAGAGCAAATATTTCCATATCCTTAGTCTACATCAGCTGCATTTCAAAAAGTGTAGCTATGAGATGAAGAACTAAGTCCAGCTGATACAGAGCCCTTTGGAAAGAATGTAAAAGAATAATCCTTTATTTATAAAAAGAAGCCTAGGAACAAAGTAAAAAATAAAGATGGAAGGAACAAAGCATGATGTGAACAATGGTAATGTCACACTGGTGATGTTATAATGAATAAACCATAAAGGATTTTATTAGTGGTAACAACAACATCAGTATTAACTGTGTGAGATCCCATGGAGGGATCCAGCAGCAACAGCAAGCACTGGGAAAAGCAGCTTCTACACATACACAGAATCCATTATGTAAACAATGACTACTATGATAATGTCAATTCTAAAGAGGTAGGAATCTATCAAAAGCATAGAACAAGATTGTTAGATGAGAGGTCAATACTTGTAAAGCTGACATATAACCTCCTTCTCAAAACATCATTGATGGAAGAGTTTTTTTCCCAGCATTCCTCCAAGTTCAAATACAGGGGGTTTATTACTGAAAGTAACTGAAGCAAAAAGACCAATAATATAGATAACAGCAATGTTCAAATTACTTAAATTATTCTCCAGGCCTTGCCAGACACAGTTAAATGCAACCTTCACACTACTTCTTTCTTCCAGTATTCCTACATTTTGTTAAGAAAATATTGGAATTAATTTTTGATATTTACTTTTGCTGGAACTACATTTTGTTACAGCCATTAACTTTGTTAGTAACAGTTATTATCACATATATAGAACAGGAAGTTCCAGGGTGTGGTCAAGCCCGTAAGAGTGCTGCTACTGTCACCTCTCTCTTTCTGAAAACAAAAGTAACACCCATCTCTCCTGAAAAAGGAAAGTAAGAAGCTGTTAAGATCTATATTTTGAAGTATATCCTTTCCAGTAAAAAGATATTACATTTCTACCCATTTGTACATATTTCCAGGTACGTTTTTGATTCCTCTTCTTTCAACAGCTTCTGTGCCATACAACACTGGTGCATATGCTAGGGTTTTGTGCAAGACCTTTTCTGAGACAAAACCTCTTGCCTACCAGATCAGTCCTATGCACAGGAAATACAGTCATTTAATACTTCACACTCACATGGTAAGTATAGAAAGTAAGACATTGAGGAACTAATGACATCACTATGCAGGACAAGAAATAATTGAAAAAAAAATTGTTAAAGAAAAATCTTAACAGTGTTAAGCAATAGAGAGTAACTATTATCTCAGGGCAAACCTCTCAAAGAGGGAAAAACTAAACTAATATAAAGATACAAGCACACCTAACATTTCAGAGATCTCCCTTCTTGTCTTTTTACACTACTAGAAATTTTTTCCCATTACTATAATAAGAAACTGAGCTACCAGCTATAGCTATATTTCTTGCTTTTGATTAGGCAAATATTTTAACAGACCACATTGCTCAGGCTTGCTTCATGTATAGAGGCATATTTGATAGCTTGAATTTTTTAAAGCAGACAATGACACTATTCAACTTAATTTACTACACTGAGGACATTTTTGTGACTAGTAAATCAATCAGTTAACCCTGTGAGCTAAATCTAGAAAGATCCTTTCTGAGCATCAAGAGAAAAACAACTTGTCAGGCATGGGAAGAAACATGTTTCAGCTCATTATGGCTCCACATGATATAAGCCTAAACAGCTCCAGGAATAACAGAAAGTTGTGTACTGGTATGCAAGCAAGTACATGATAATCTGTTCCAGCAGATGTACTTTGGCCTTTATCTCTACTGACTGGAAGCTAATGGTCAGCTTATTCTATCACTGCCCACTAAAATAAAATCATTGTAATCCCATTTAAATGTTTCATCATACCAAAGGAAGATCATAATTAGTTTATCAGTGATCATCAGCAGCAGTCAGGCTAGGGTATGTTTCTCAAAATCATACTGAATAACACATTTAATACCATGGTTTTTTCATACCCTTATCTCCCTTATCACACTAAGCAGGATTTAAATGCATTAATCCTTTTAAGACTGTACAGTAAGAAAAGTTTCAGAAGAGAGCACAGATGCTGGGGTCAAGTAGTCAGAGATATATCTGTAACTTGTCATGTATATGTATCCACACAATACTTTTTCCCATTCTAAATAATAAGGGGTGCTAGTATTTCATAACTGTGTTTGCAACAACAAAACAGTAAAGCTTTTTAAGGACCCCAGAGAATCCTGGAGATATCTTTCTATTGCAGAAAAGGTCTAGGCTTATATTCATGAAAGGAGACAAAGAATTGCATTAACACAACACCAGCTTCAATTTTGCGTTCAGACTAGAATTCCACAATGTTTGCTGCAACTGCAGAGCAGAGCATCAGGCTCCTTGTTTTGGAGGAGAGAGGTACCACAGAAAATGGATGAGTTTGCTGCACCATTCAGGATGAGCAGGAATTGTTGTAACTCCTGGGTAAGCTTGACTTTAATAGCAGGTTAGTCTGAGTTAGGGACTACAGCTCAGTGTTTATCAGCAGTCATGTTGAATCAAATCAAAGACCTAGTTAATCTACTATCTTAGCTACATTTATGGCAAATGAATGGATAGGGAAATAATGTAAGGGAAAGGCAAGAAAAAATTATCTAGTTCCTATCTTGCCCCTAGTGTTTGAAAACCAGTGACTAACAGACTTTGTGCAAAAGGCTGCAAATGGAAAAGCAAGTCTATCCCATTCCTTGATGGACCAAGTGTTCATGAATTTGTCACATTCCTCCTTATTTTTATATAAAAAATTAAATTTTCATAAAATACATAATCAAATTGGAAAATCCATCAAGCTGCAAAGACCAAAATTATAGAAGGTGCAGAAAGCAGATAGACAATGGGCACCTGAAAATTAAATACAGTAGTTTCCCATTCTCATATTACAAGAAAAGCTAAGTAATTTAATAATTTCCCCCACCTTTCTGTCATCTCTCTTTCAGGCCAAAGACTCCTAGCCTGTGCAATACTTCTTTATACGGAAATATTCCTCTGGTTATCTTTGCCACCATCCCATTAATGTTTCTAGCTTTACTAGGTATTATTGATGGTGGACCAAAGCATCATTAAATATACATAACATATAATTTTATTTAAAAAAAAATTCTTTCCCTTCTGTTCCTGTCTAATAAACTACTAATACTCTATCGTCCTTTTAATCATTGCTAAAGATTGAGCTGCCATTATCAGAAAATCATTCGTTTTAACTCTTCTTGCCAAATAGCCATTACTAATTTAGAGGAAATTACTATGTTCATTAATAGCATTATTTTTTTCCAATGGATAGATTTTATCTGCAGCTTTGTTACCCACATTCAGCAACACAACACAGGTCTGCATCCTTATTAGTGTAAATCTTAATGATTCCAAGCAATTCTGTACCATCAGCAATTTTTGTCACCTTAGTATTTGCCCCCTCTTCAAGCATAAAAGCTAATGGTAACACCTAGCTTTTGAAATGAGAAAGAGGAAAGAATAAGCATCTCTTAACAAGTTAGTTAAAGAGAAAATTTGCCTTTTTACACCATGACAGCTTAGTATATTTAAGAGCAGATCTCATTAAAAACTGTTAGCTGTTCAAGGATATTGTATCTGCCATATAATTCTTGTTATTGTGTGGTTTGTTTTTTTTTTATTATGGTGCCCAGCAATTTGCCTAGTTCAGAAGTTAGACTTGGTGAAGCACGATTCTCCAGATTTGTACTGAAGCCTTCCTGAAAGCTCTTTTGATATAGAGGCCAATTTAAACACTCAGTTACTGTCAGCCACTCAAAACCTTAATCTCTGAGTTTCTTTCAAATTCCTGGGTCCTTGATTCCTGTAATTGGCTAGTTTTCGCAATTCAGGTTTACTGCTTTATTCTAAACCAATTTATTACTCCTGGCATTTACTCAGAAGAAAACCAACTTCATTTCTACAGCATTCGTTGCATTACTCTTGTTTTAATGACCCCACAACAGAAATGTAGTATATTATCCCAGTGCTAGCACTGTCTACGGCCATCATCAAAGCGACCTGTACAGCATTCCACCGGGATATACTGGCTGAGCTCAGTTTTGAAGCAAGAATGTAAGAATTTCCAGAAGAAATAGGTTTTAAAAAACAATTAGTCTCAAAAACAAGAGAACATATACAAACACTGTCTGGACAATGATCTTCTTTCAGGGAGAAAACATTTTGCTTAGTTTCAGACTGGTTTTCTGTGAAGTGATTATATTTGGTCCCTGCTACTAAGGAGAGACCAGAAAGAGGAATTGTCAATGAAATACAAATAAAACCACTAAACAAAACATAGGTATTTTTAACTGTCCTGAGAGATGTGTTTATTTTTCTTTTTTTATTTGATTTTCTTTACTGATTAAATATAAACCTTGTATTAGTTCAGTAAGAAAAAGAACAGTAAAAGCAACAGTAGAGGTCAAAATAGAAATACTGTCCAACTGGAAAAGCTCAAAGAGCAAAAAAACCTATTTGTGTTCTCCATGACAAATCCTTTAAAGTCACTACAGGACTACTGCCAATGCCTAACTCTGACATGCAAACTAGAACATATAAAATATTATTTTTAAAATTGAAAATAATTTGTGAAATATTTTATCTACATTTTAATGCATGACGAAGAGAGGAAAAAAAACAACATTCTTCCTTAAAGATATTATCTTTTTTATTTCCTACAAAGGCCTTTTTAGCTCTTTCAGGATCATCCTCTTCATTTGCAAATACAAAGGCTGAGAGACAGGGCTTGGTTTGACCCAACTCAACATTAAAGGAGCAGAAGAACCCAGGTTCCTTCACTTTTAACCAGAAGCCTAAAGTTTGTGCCTGGTGCAGACTGGCTGACAGGTACCAATATGGGTCCTATAGAAATAATGAATACAGCAGAAAGACTTGAAGTTATTTAAAATGTACTTCATAATTATATATATCCCCTTCTTCAAGATGGGACAGGTCTCCTAGGTAAATGCAGAGGGGAAGTTAGAAGGAAAACAGTTGGCTAGACCAGAAGGGGAAATTACTCAGGACAACTAAAAGCAGAAGTCAAGCTTAGATAGCAGAGACTCTGACAATATAGAACCTGGCTTGCTTTTATGGGTAAACATGACTTGGCTGGTGCCTTGATTTATATACCTACATAGGGTGCCTAAAATTCAGCACTATGCTGAGCAGCTTTTAGGTCATCTCTGTGACAATGCCTTGAGCCCTAAACTTGCCAACAATTTACATCATCTTCTAAACAGAGTCCTTGATGGCCTAAACTGCCATTTTTTTTCAAGCAAAGACCTTTAGTTGTATTTAAGAAGCACATGAGTGTATTATTATAGATATGTGCAGTGATTCACTGAGGTGACCATTAACAAGTCTGATTAAACCATTTATCCTGGCTAAACAGATATTTTAGCATATAGTTTTGCCCCCCCCATGTCTTGGTAGTATATTTGCAATGCACTATTGAATTTCAGTAGAAGTTTTTTAATCACCTCTTTAACAATATATAATCATTGTTGACAGAAAACCAAATAGAAGAAACACTTCTAGATTAATTAACAGTGACCTATAATTAAACCGTACAGTACTTAGAGATGGAGTGGTCTCTAGATAATAGTGCTTTAGCTTTAATGAGTGTTTATAATTTTTTTTGCTTCCCCTGTGACAGTTACCAAGGTTAGTTACAAAACTTCTTAATTAAATGGAAATACATAGAAGGTACTGCCTTAAAAGAAAACAACTTGAAATATTCATGACTTAAGCATTGTCTCAAAGTATTCAAACTCCTGCCCTATATTTTTTTTTATCGGTTTACCTACGGAGCACAATGTTTTCTTTAAGCCATACCTTGACACTAAACATCACTGACGTGTTCTGGGATTGCTCTGTTCCTTTATCTCTGAAAGATAAGAGTATGTTTTAGTAAATGTTTGTCTACTCCATCATGCAAAGGGCTCAAAAATACATTTTTAAATGAAAGCTTTGCTGGCTCAGGCTTCACTAACGAGGGCCTGCATAGTAATTAACTAAATCTCTTCATTGCATATTTTCAAAATGTAGAGTGATGCTTAAATTAGATTCCAAATGGAATTAAAGGATCACATTCCTACCAAATTCCATAGGAAGTTTAGTACCTAGGGTGTCTCTGAGGAAATAATCTTACTTTTTCTAATCCTGTACTTGCAGATGCCATGAGAACCAGCAGATTCTCCTCAGAAAAATTCCTCATAATTCCAATTGTTGCAAACTGAAAGGCGAAGTAACTAAAAATAAGATAATATATTAGAGGAAACTTCATCTTTCAACTATAACATGCTTATAAATACTAAAGCTTACCTAGGTAAGGTAGTACTTATATGGCTACCCTGTATACCATATGATTATGATATACAAAAGATATGAAGACTAATATTGGTACTACTAAAGATTGGTCCGTACAAATTTTCCCTAGTAGGAATCCTGATTATCTCCTTTGTTGTTTTTCATTGGGTTACTGGCAAGGTATTCCCAATTTGTTTTGTTAGAACAATACAACAATGTACATGAAACGATACACATAAACAATTAAAATGAGTCCTGAAAATCAGAATAGAATGTAAAAACAAAAAAGGCAGATCTTGTTTGGTCCCAGTCCAGTCTATGTACTGACTGGTCTGAGCAGTTAAAATTAGGCACTCTCGGGAAGAGAGGGAGGTTACTGTTGTTTAGATCCTGAGTAAAAATAGAATATTGATTGAGTTCAAATGCAGGTTGTTCTTAAAGTAACTTGTACTTACCGAGTCGTGCTGCCAGTCCCGATGCTTCCTGTGTTAAAGCACAGTTGCACAAAAATCTCTAAAGGGGACAAACCATGGCAAATGCCCATTTGGTAGCTTTTTAGGTGTAAGGCAACACTGAAAAACGTTGTGTAAAAATAAAAGTACAGGACACTTACACATGTCAAATATGTAACTGGAATAGTTATTTGGGAAACTGAAACAGAGCTGTTTAAAAAGTGTATTCACTCACTGCCAGTTCTTGGCCTGGTTATAGCTATGTGCTCGAAGCAGCATTTCCCACCACCATTTCTTATTCTCCCTCCATGCAGCACCTTCCCTCCCCCACTCTTAGTTTGGCATCAGATTGTGCCAGCTCCGAACACTGCTGCAATTCACTGCTGAGTCATCGCTTTATCACTGTCACAGAATATCATCATCACTGATAGGAACATTGCAACCAGCAACCTTTGCTGCGAGAAGGGAGAGAGGCTTCCAAGACCTACGCAGTGGAAAAGCTGAGTATAGTATGCTCTTTAAGACAAAGCTGCCTTCATGTTCAAAGGAAGTTCTCTGGGTTTTATGATCACTGATTTGGAAACAGAACCATTAGCTCCCTCCATGATTTCACCCCTGGTCACGTGCTTGTACCTGCAGAATGCCCAGAGGATCAACATTTGAAGGCAATGGGCACTAGACGAGACTTCCGTTGTTTATCATGGTTCTGCTGAAGTCTTCTGGGGTTGACAGATGCTGCTCCAGAAGGTTAATAAGATGAAGAAAGCTCTTCCAGCTGGACCGTAAGAGGGATTATGTCTGAGCAGCAGATAAACAGATTATTCCAGAAACAGACACTGCTTTTTTTTAAAAACTTCGTCACCCTTGTTTTACCACTGCAGTCCCCCAGGCTAGAAGTGTGTGTGTTGGAGGGGTTTGTCCAGCTCCTGCACTCTGGCACCTATGGCACCCTTTGCTTAGTTGCAATTCAATGCAGTCCAAGACTTGGGACACCTGAAAAATAACAAGAGGAAAGAAGTTTGGGGATTTTAGTTCTTTAAGAAAACAAAATTCTTCTACGCAACCTAAATATTCTTATTTCCTTCATGACTGATCTCGAACACCGTGAATGATCAATAGACAGCATGCATTTGAGAACTGGATTAATATTTCTGATCATTTGCCTTGCTCTCCAAGTTCAGGGAAACAGAGGTAAGTTCAGATATTAAAGGTTTATATGAATTTACATTGCATATGTTGAAAAAAAAAAAACCCTGAAAGATCAGGATGTTTTCACATTACAGAATTCTTTGGAATGTTTGGTGTTTAGATAATTCACCTAGACATAGTACAGTTACTGACACGGCTATAAAACTGGAAAAGGAAACACTGACAAGATTTCTTAAGTGTGCTTCCCAGGCTTTACAATCTCTAAGAGATGCCATTTAGTTTTGATTTATCTGCATTTGTTCGGTTATGAAAAAATATCATTTCAAAAACAGTTGTATGGAAGGGGCAAAATAGTTAAAATAACATCTAAACACTGACATTGTTAAAGATGCTCTGTTATCCTTGAAATGCAGAGGGGAAAAAAAGTATACCTTTGTATTTGCTAGCTATTTCCAGAAACAACTACAAAAACTTTTAGATATACAGATTCTGGAGGAATAAATCATACTAGCAAATATTTTTAAAAAAAAAAAAAAAAGTTAGCTTTATAAAAAGAAGCTTTGTGGTTTCTTTAACAACAAAAAAAGAAAAGATGGTGATGGGATTTTTTCCTGCTTGGTTCAACAGTCAATATGTTCAGAGCTTTGGGGAACACGCTTAGTTTTGGGATAGGGTTCTTACTAACTTTATCTATGCTTTGATATTGACGTAATTGAATTAAAAGCCATTATTACAACTGCTTCATGCTTTCCCAAATCAATGTCCTCCTATTTTGAGTCAATCTCAGGCATGTTAATTAAATGCAAAGAATGTAAATTGTTAAAAGAGAAGACTCCTCAATAGTATTTAAATATTTGTTAAAGAGACATTGTGAAACATACTCCGCTGTCAATACTACTCAGAAAGGTTTATTTACACTTTTTTTTCCTTTTTGCCTTGCTTTTCTTTGCGTAGACTTGTTTTAAACAATAAAGAACATAGTTCTTTTATCTCATTTCTGTGAGATACATCTCTAGCGGACAATTACAGAGAAGTATTAGTCAAAACCAGGTTTATATTCTTTTTGCTCTTCGATTTTGCTTTTTAATTCCATGTAAATAGTGTCATTTAAGATTTAATGATTTTTTTGAAAAAAAAAAAAAATGAGAAAATGAGTGGTAGTTTGTGTTTGACAATAAGAAAAGTGACATCAAAATGCACTTCTTTTACATTTAAGTTGCATATTCTATGATGGAAAGAGGATGAATTCTAGGTAATTTATGCATGCTTGATGCACAGTCTATATTTATAATTATGGACTAAGAAAGTACCAGTGTCAAAAAGGGGGGTCATGCAGTTTGAGCCATAGCAAATTGTAATTAGAAGTTACAAAAATCCAGAACTACATATTACCTCTCTAACACATGTAGCAGAAGACTCGGTGCATAAAATGTTTATCAACACTAACAAAACAACAACCAATAATAACCTTCATATAGGATCTTGCTGATGTAGTAGCACCAGAATTTTCTCATTTTGAATGACCTTCAGAGGAAAAATATTTTTTCTATAAGTGCATGAGAATGATAATTGGAAAAATTCTTTCCCAGAGGTTTTAGAATGTGCATGTGGTATGTGTGAATGCATAATAATTACTTTTTATTGCCATGTAGTCATGTCATATATATTTTAAAACTACTTTATCTCAAACATATGCACACAGATCTCAAAATACATAATGCTTTTGTTAAGAAACTTCTTTACCAGAGTAGGAATGCTTCATCTCTATTTAAGAAAAATTGGGTTACCAAAAGTGGGGCTTGCTTAATAACATCCTTTGGTCCTTCTTCTCTGTCCTGATTTTAGGACCAAAAGAATTCTTCTCCCAGCCGTTTGAAGGCTATCAAGGAGTCCTTCCAATACTATAGTAAACAAAAAACTGTAGGGAGCAAAATAAAGACCTTAGAGATAGAGTGTTTATCTCTGGCCATGACTAGTGCCAGAATTCAGGAAATGACCTCAGCACTTGAACTCAGGTCTTTGTCACTGTCCTGACACAAACTGTCTCTAAGGGAAGGGAAAGTGAGTGGGATAAAACCTTTGAGATGGCAAAAGATCTCTGCGCACAATAAGACAGTACAGCAATTTTTAACTGTTGAATTGAAACCCACTGAAAATCCAGACTGACTAGCAAAATACAGAGGAACTTTGAACTCCCAAAAGTATATATTCATGCTGGGTACATCCTACCACTTGATACTGAGAATGTAAGGAACCCAGAGAGTGTTCAAGGCTGTGTAGTGTTTTTGTTGTTGTTGTTTTGGTTTGTTTTTTTTTTTTTATTCAGTAAGCAAGTATCTGCTATTTACTCAGACATTCTTTCGGACACAGAGTCTTTGTGTGTGCTCTGTGAAATCATTTTAATTCATTCTGACTCACCCCTTCCCGTTTGGCTGTTCCAGTTCAGCAACAAGCGTTGCAGAACTTCATTAATGTAATTTGCCCTTGAAAAAAGGGTTAAGCTAATTTGTGCCAAAGGGAAAGGGAAGTCAAAGAACATAAAGCATCAAAGAAAGAAAAAGCCATGTGCTTTTTAGACTATTACTTTCTACTTTCATTCATAAAATAAGAGTTACTAAGTTAAAGTTAGCTTTCCTGCTTGTGCTTATAAACAAATGAAAAATTAACTTTGTTTAAAATTATATTCTTAGCCTTCTTTCTGAAGCTGGTTGATTTAACAATTGTGTTTATCCACTTGGCATAGGAAAAACACACAGATTTGAGTGAGTGTCTGAGAGGAAGGGAACAGCTGAGGGATTGTGATACCTATTTTAGTTTCTCAGTGTTACCTATGCACTGAAATTAAATTCTTCACACTTACTGAAATTCCAAAGCACATTGGTTGATGACAACAGTGATGTTTGGTACCAAAAATGTAAATCGAGCTTAATTTAAAGGCTGTGCAAAAGAACTATTAGCTAATGTCATCTCTTAGCTTTGCATATAACAAATAAAAGAGAAGCTTTTGGGTTTCTTTTTTAAAAAAATTACCTTTACTACTGTAATTTCTATGCCATACATTTCAAAATAATTTATCATATTCTTCCCCAGATTTAATTCCATGTATGTTCTGAGGTATACATTGCTTCATTATAAAACAAACATTTAGTGTTTTTAACATAAATATAACAACAGGAATATATCACTTTAGGATTCATGGGAGCCTTGCCATATTTGAGTACTATAACAGCAACTCAATACTTCATCTTCCATAAATGTTTAAAGGAGCATAATCATGCATTCCCCTCAACAAGCAGGATTTGTGAGAACTCACCACGTTCCCAAATTCCCAAGAAGGAAAATCTTTTGGTACAGATCTACTTCAAAACAATGATTAGACTTTAAAATTTTGAAAATTACAGAACTTGCCTTTTAAGCAAAAGCCTGGAGCTTCTATTGTGTCATGGAGAACTTATGCATCACTTGTAAGCAAGTGCAGGTGATGATTTATCATGCTGAATCCAAGCAAGAGATCAAATGTATTTTTTCTTCAATATAATGTCCCAGCTACACAGGCAGGGTCTAAGACCTGACAGGTAAAGATGATGCTGAGTCTTGCATAACACAAGATATTAGTAGGTACCTATAGGGTTCTATAGTGTCAGCTGTGTAGACACCAGCTTTGTGGTATTCATGCAGGAAGTTTGCTAGTGGACATCAGTCAGCTGAACACAGGCTCCTCCAAGCTGGAGGCCTGGGCCAGGTCCCCATGGGTCTTTGCTACAATTAGATACCCAGGCCTCATTCCATCTGTAACGTTGCTATTTAATAACATTTAGAAACAGCATTCATACAAGTTGACACATCAAGCAGGAATTATCAAGCTCATCATCAATATTCATTTTGAGGAATTAAAATTAGTTATTTTTAACATAAATGCCTTAGTCCTCTTTCTCTCTTTTCAGAACACAGGCATTCTCCTCTGGCCAGTGTTTATGTTCTTCTGAAGCTGGGCATCAATGTCAGCTCCTTGTTTTTCAGCATCCCCACAGCAGTGGATGCTCCTCTCTTACCCAGCAGTTTACTGGCTAAGTGCACCAGACGTGAAAAAGTGCGATGCAAGCAGCTCTCTCCTGTGCCTCAAATAGCCCAGCTAGCTCCCAGATAAGACCCACTAGTCTACCAGGGTGCAACAACTTCTGGGGTTGAGTCCCCTAAGCAATTCCTCTCAAAGTTCTTTCACTGTGTGCATTAGAAATAGGTAAATATATTGGACCAAAAGAGAAGTACAAGCAAGACTTGTTTTGTGTTTAAGGGCATTGAGTTCTCAGAGACAGAACTTGAGCAAATTAAACCCTATTATTAATTTTTCTAATACAGAACTCCATGCTCTCAGGTTTTTAAAGCTGTGAACCTTCATGGTTGTGAAAACAAGCTTGGAAACATAATGCAAGCACAGTCAGAGCTACAGTGTCTGACAAAACTCTGGCAAAGCAGCCCCAGACATCAGCAACAGTGCAAGGAAAGGGCCTCTACTTCCACATCTGCATGGGAAGGTAGAGGTTGTTGCACACCTCTGTAGGAGAAGATAGTTGCTGCCTCTAGTACTCATATGCAGGATCTAGGCTACATTTCATGATAAAGCCATGCCATATTTTAATCTGTCCCAGCTCACCTAAACCACTTCAATCCAGTCAGACCCTTCCCATGCAATTGGGACTGAGGCAATGTGGCATAAAAAAGATTTTTAAAGGACCATAAGGAGAGAATGTTATAGGCACCCTGTCTGTCACTGGCAAGTCCTGTTAGAATTTGGGGTCCTCACTACTCCCATAACAGGAGGAGACTGACTCTAAGGGAATAAACCAGGATATTAATTCTCTTTGTACTTTTTGTGCTCCATCTGATGTTTACATTGATCAGACTTTTCAGAGATCTCAAGATCAACTTCCCATGACTAGTCATCCTTCCTGTAGTTACTGGTTGAATTATCAACACAGGGGCTGTTGGCCCTGGTGTATTTTGAATTGGATCACAACACATTTATGGGATCTTTGTTAAACCATCTCTCTTTGATAAGTTCTCCTTCTTCTATTTCAGCAGCTCCCCTTAAATAAGCATTGTCTTTTAATTGATAATTATTTTATTGTGCAGGCAACACGTCTCATTTATCAGTCTAGAACTCCTCTCTACCCTTATTTTTTCAGACGTCTTTTTCAGATTAATCTGCTTTTTCATACATGTCAAACCTTGTAAATTATTCAGACTTCAACAGTTTTGTCCTAATGTCACCTTCTGCTGTTGAAAACTTTACTTGCTGTATTTTAAATTCTTCCTCTTGTATACAATGACATGTTTATTTTCTAAGGTCAAATAAAACAAATGTTTTGCTTACAAGTTAAAGCTGTAGGTAAATGTTCCTACACAGGGATTGCCTACAGTGATGAAAAAAATCAAATAACTTACCCCCAAATTGTAGGACTCCCCAGGCTGGTACTATTAGCAGCTAAAAATGAATAAAGCTGTAGAGAAAAGCATCCACTACAGTTATACAAAAATGATAATACAAGTTTCTTGCTCTTTTATAAAAAGCAAATTTAAAAAGAAATGCTGACCAATTGTCTGCATGCCTTTAAACTTTTTTTTTTTTTTCTCTAGAATCCAGTTAAATAATTATATACTTTCCCTTCTTCCTCATGCAGATTATTAAAAACACACAGGAACTCTCACCTTTGAAATCTATTTCTCATGCCTTTTTTCTTTAACGTGGGAATAAATTTGATAACACAGGTCTTAAGAGACACAGGCCTGTCCTCATTCCGAGAATTTCAGATTTTTAATTTGAGAAATGAATAATTTTTATCTGCCTGAAAAACACTACTGTGCTTGAGACACCCATATGGTCATCAAAGCACTTTTGCTAACTCATATACAAATAAGATTGTCAAAATATGATAAAGTGATTTTCAAAATATCATGTAACAATCTTTTGTTATATTCATCTAAGTTTAGGAATAGAGGTCAGGAAATCCAAATTCTGATAATGGCTGACAGTGACCCTGTGCATCACCCTGGTAAAACTACCTCGACTTTTTTCCTGAAGTATGTCACCTGGAAAATGGAGACAATGATGCAGATTCTTTCATGTGAGAATAAAGGACAGTTACAGCTTTAAGGCACCTTGGAGATTAAGCTAAAGTACAGTAAAATGTTACCAGATTTGACAGTTACCTGCCCTTCTGCTCTAGAACTATCAAAGAAAACTAAAAATCTTAGACATAGCTTTTAAAGGTAAAACTGAGACAGTTACCTTTGTGAAATGAGTTAAATTTTAAAAAGTCAAATTGGGCTAAGAAAACACTAAATATATTAATTGTGCATGTTCGTTTCAGAAAAGAGAACAAGGGGAAAAAAATGACAAAAATATTTTAAGAAAATGGCTTAGTATTTTGGGGATTTTTTACATGAACTAATCAGGTATTCTGTAACATTTGCACCACTCCAGTTTATTTGGTTACTATGTTGCATGGTAAAAAAACAAAGAGATCAGTTACTATATATGGGTTTAATTTCATAATAACACAGGTTTTTTTAGTTTGGTTTTTTTTTTTTTTTTTTTTTCCAATGCAGGACAAACAAAGCAAAACATCTAAAAAGTTGTAGTTGAAGGCATATTATACATGGCCAAAACATCTGGAAGACTTAGGTTAAAATTTCTCAGTTCAGAATTTTCACAGACACAGGGGAAAGCACAGATCTGAGTAATTATGAACAAATAATTTTTTATACCAGAAGACAGGGTTTCTTCCATTCATGTTCAGTAAATACCAGGAAATAAATAGTGGACAATCATGAGGGGAGAGTGACTGATGCTTTCTCCAATTCAGATTCTTGTGATTTCAAGAACTGAAAAGAATTACTCTAGCAAGGGGAATTTACTAACTACAAGATATAAGTGAAATGAAATGAAACCTGTTACAGTAAACACACTCAATCAACAGATCCCTCCCACAAAAAAAAAAAAAAAAAAAAAGCAAAAAAGCAGAAATTGAAGGGAAAGAATGAAAAGAGAAACTATTTACACCTACCTTGAATAGGCTACCAGAACAGTGATAACTAAGTATCATTACAACAATCATTGGAGAAGAATCTCCTTTGTCAGTCTCATTAGTAACATAATTCTTAATTCAAGGTAATGACTTAGGGGTAAGTCCTGGGGAAGAAGCAAATCCTTCAAGAAAGGCCTCTGCTCCATACAAAAACTATCAAAGAGCTTAGTGACAAAATCCTCCACCTCAGCTGGTCAGGCTGCCTGGGCAGCAGGTCTATCAGAGTTAATATACCTTGTAAAAGGTAATAGACTTACAACTGGATACTTTCCATGTGGATTTTTGATGTTTTCTTCTAGAGAATTTCAGGGACTTCAATGGAACTCGATCTTTTCTATCATTCAAAAAAATTCAGTGTTTCCACTGACTCAATGTTTGGCCACTTTCAGGTTTCTGATAAACCCACAGCCATGTTTTCAGAGGGGGAATTCCTTTGATGCAGTTTATCATTCATGATCTGACATTACTGTGGGAAAATTGCTACCTTTTCATTTAATGACAAACACTGTATTGACTGCATCATCATTTTAAATTACATTGCAACAATTAGACAATTACAGGCCTAAGGGTTGCTGCATTTAGCAAGCTTTACAAAGCACTAACAGTCACCTGTTACCTTCATTGTGTAACTTCCTACCTTCATTTTGAACTTAAATAAGAACTGAGACATATATATAGACATACATATGTCTACTGACATATATGTTAGAACTTTCCCTATTTTTTACTTCAAGTACTATTCTTTTCATAACAGTATGCATTTCAATTATTTTTCCCCATATCATTTATCTGCCTACTTATCTTTAAACATTTGATTAACACAGTTCCAAATTGTCATGATAATGTATCTTTGGCTTCCTTATTTTCTCTTGATTTGACTAAGAACATGATAATTAGTGTTTAATGTTGTTATATGCATTATGACATTTCTTTCTCCATCAAACTGTCAATTTTTTTTACTCAGTTTTTTTTAAAGTATTACTCTCACTGAACTTGTTTCTTTTGAACCCTATTACTTTTTTTCTTCTTTTACAAGTTTTTAAAACATTCTTCAAATAAATCTTTTCAGTTGATTCATCAGCATTGAGGTACATATAAGCCATGTCTTTAGGACAATTTCTCCCTTAAGTTTTTCCAAGTATCTCCAATTTTTACACTTTTCTTTCAAAGCAGCTCTTTCAAAATGTCTTTTATTGTTTACATTTTTAGTTATTTTTCATATATGATGCATCAAATTCATGCAAATGTGACCTACTGTCACATGATCCTGTAAAATGCCATATTTCAGCTCATTTAAATGTGTACCTTATATGCTGTTTTTATTAACGTCTTTGTGTTAAACTTAGATGCCATATCATGTAATACTGCATCACAAATACTTTAAAAGTGGAACCAAATGAGTCCTGATTTTTTGTGTGCCTTTTAATTTGGGGTTTCCTATGCTTGAGGCTATTTTGACACCCTGGAAGTATTTCCATTTTTCATAACCAAATAGCTCCATAAGTAAAACTTAAACCTAGACCTGCAATTCCTACTCAGTGATTTCAGTTTTTGCTACTGTAGCTGCTTCACTTTGCCAGGAATAGCTAAGGATCTACTGAGATACAGTGCCAGAGCATTCATAACATCTATCATCCAAAGCGACGAAACATTTTTGGGGTCTGTTCTGATTACTACTTCTGTTTACATCAGGGAAGGATAGAGGAGTGTACTGTGGCGTAAAAGAGAGAGACTGGAAACCCATCGTTCTTTCCCCAAAGACAATCAAACTCCTGTTTGGCTTCTGAAAGAGCGTTTCAGCATCCAGTTCTTAGGATAGGATCAGGACTATGAACCTGATGTGAAGCAACATGAAACTTGAAGCCCAAAGGAAATAAGAGTATCTTAAAAGGGCACAACTATTTCTCATTTTACTTATCTGCTAGAATAGAGACCTTCATTACTCTGCAAGCTGATACAGAGATGCTTCACTTTCCCCAGGCTCCAGACTGTTACATATCACTGTATTGGAAATTTCCATACAGGTTGATATGCTTACCAGTGAGCTGCTGTAGCACAGAGTTCAAGCACTTCAGTGTCCTTTGTGGATCTATCCCAAAGTCACTTCTGAAAACAAGACTTAGGGATTCTGAAATTGATACCTGTGTAACCTAGGGGTCACACGTTGAAATATAAGGAAATTGGTTACCAAATCTCTTGAGTCCCTCTTCTGCTGACCACATGCCCAGCTAGGAAGGATAGTACCATTAACAGGCAGACCAGTAACCAAAGTCCTCCCCCCACTCTTAAACCACACACCAAAAATCCTCCAGTGGCCCACCACTGGAGGAATGAAGAGACCAATCTACTCACTCACAACACGTGATAGCAAAGAAGGGAGCAGGTCAATACCAAGACCAGGCCATGGGGGAAGGAAGGACCCAAGCAATCAGTCTAATCCCAATCGTATAGTAACTGCCAGAAGAGAGACTCATGATCTTCTTGAGCCATGCTGGAAACTCCATTTCCTAGGAAGTCAGCGAGCCCTTTCAACAGCCAAAATCCCCACACAACACATATACAGCGTAAACAAGCAGAGTCAGCTCTTACAGAGGTGGCTTCTTGCCCCACCTCCAAGTTAATGTGAAAGGCAGGGGCACCTGGTGGTGATCTCCTAATTAGTTTCCACCTTAGGCTGGCCAGACCCTGGGTAGCAACCAGTGAACCTCCAAGTTAATGTGAAAGGCAGGGGCACCTGGTGGTGATCTCCTAATTAGTTTCCACCTTAGGCTGGCCTGGGTAGAAACCAGTGAGGAGGGTTTTTCTTGCCTAATTGTGGACATCATCCATATGCCAACCCTCATTCATGGCTGGGGGTTTAACCCCAGCACTTCAGTCCCAGTTGCCCCATGTGACCACAGGATGTTTCTCCTCAGCCCACTAGTTCAGTCAGGGCATTGGCACCAATATAACGGAGGAAGAAGAACTCAAGATCATGCCTGTTTTCCAGACATGATCTTGCATAGAACACCTACTGGTTATGCAATGTGTATTTATGTACCTGCTTGATTTTTATCTTTTCCAGAAATCCCTAATAAAATAAACCGTGGTGAAGCCAAACATCTTGCAGATGCCTCAGGGTCAGACAAAACAGAAAGAACAACAAAGAGGTCCAGAGTGTCAACCATAAGGCGGATATTTGACATGGCAAAACACCGAACAAAGCGGTCATCTTTTCTCTCAACTGGTGTGAAAGTTTGTCCACAAGAATCAGTGAAGCAGATTTTAGCCAGTCACCAAGCTTACTACAGATTAAGAGGTAAGATGATGATTGTAGCATGTATTTCCTCCTTGAAAGTATGTCTTTCAATTGAGGAAACACAATCTTGTTCTTTAACTCTAGGCAGTGCATATGCTATTTGCTTTGTGCTTTATTTTTACATAGATAATCAATTGTCACCTGTACATCAGCATGGTTCAAGATACACACTTACCAGAACAGAATAAAACAATGTACTCAAAGGACTAATGAACTCAGTGTAATTGTGTGGTGTTCTACCATGGCAGAACACGAAAACCAAATTATGCTTTCACTACTGTGTAAAGAGGCACCACCTTTCTCAAAAGCGTAGCGGGCACCATCACTGCTACTCATAATTAAACCCACCAGCTCAAGTAAAGAAACTATTCATTTGTCACTGCACACTGTTGGTGTATCTGTAGTTAAGTAAGTCTGTGGAAGTGTTGGTATGCTATGAACACTCAGATAATTGCCAGCAGCTCATGGAAAGACCTTAGTGTTATTTATAAAAAAATCTAGAATGTTTTTTCTACCCTTTCCCAGTTAATTCCCCTTTCTTTACCTTCCCTGACCATAGCAAGCCTCTAGAATTACCGCTCCAACTTTAGGTCCCTACAGAGCATGTTATAAACAGCCTTCTGGTTTTTATATTTCCTCTCTTCTTCCCTCTGCCTCTTCTTTCATGCTATGGCTCTTCCAATCTGCATTAGAAAAATGCACTTTTTTGTGCTGCAGCTCAACAGTTCAAAGCTAATTCTAAAACCTAGTCAGCACTTCTGGGACACAAGTATCTAAGGTAACATCTACTCTCTAAATCAACTTTGCTTATCTGTTTGTCCTCTACATTACTCTATAACCACTCACATACACGTATGTGACTTTGCTGCTCCTCAGCTCTCTTTCAGGGAACCAGCTATTCCTCTCTGTAATGAAACCTGCATATAGAGCTGCAAAAATTTTACTTCAGCAGCCACTTGCTATAGGCAACATGGGCAAACTACACCAATGTGTATAACTGTTCCTATAGATACAAACCTATTTGGTTTCCTTTGTAGGGCTGAATTTCAACCTCATGGGCATTGACAGAATTCTGAAACATGTTACAGGGGTCGACCCAAAAATTCTCTCTTAAATACTAATTAAGACAGAAAGTCCATAAAACTCACTGGTCACATCCCTGATTGGGCTGAAAACAAGCTATAATGGGACAGGCTTGTATTATTGACCTGAACTCAAAGAACTGCAACTATGACATTTTTGTTTAAAAAATTACGGTGACAATCCTACCACCTTTTTGCAGAGCAGCACATCGCCTGGGATACTGGGCTTTTTAAGTCTTGCAGTGCAAACAGACTTAGACTTAAATCTACTTTTTCCCAGTAGAATGTCCTACACTCTGAGTAGCTGTTATTCAGGAATGAGCACACAAGACAGGCAGCTCAGGTCTAGGAGCTCGGACTGTTGCTGCTGGATAACCTGAGCCTATTGTGACCCTATGCAAACTCTGAAATAACACATCGTAGCTTAAGTCACCATAAGGACAGTTCCTCATGCTGGTAAACTGAAAGCATGCATGGAACCAGCGACTTTGCCTTCTCAGCTGGTCATGTGTCATGTGTATCTAAACCCTGGTAACTGGCTTACTTTTTACCAGGTAATATATCTTTACTCAGCAGTTACTGCTCAGAAAAATAGATACCAGCAAGAACTGTGAGAAAAAGATGATAAGAGGTAGCCTTAACTGCTAGCTCATAATGAATACATCTCTTCAAAAGACAGCCTGTTCCTTTTTAATAATCTGACCACATCTGCTCCACATGGAGCTGCTCTACTGGGAGGGCAGGTCATTCCTGAGGTATTATTGAGGTGCCCTAACACAGCTAGGTGAGTACATCCCTACAGCAAGTTTAGAGACTACCTAGAGAAACTGATTGCTCTAATTTCAGAGACACTGGTATTTTAGATAATGCAGATAATTATCTCATTCTGAGTCAAAGCAGGTATCAAGTACGGAAAATAAATGTCCCACCTCACAGTAATGAACTTTGTAAAGTGCTGAAGGCAACAGCTTTTAAATTACTAGCAAGTTTTTGTTAGAATAGTTTTCCTAGTATGTTTGAAAATCCCTTTCTCTAAAAGCATTTAAACTTTAAAGAACATTTTGATGAAGTATATCCCTTCATCCTGAGTGAGTGTACATTACATTTTCACAAAGCCAAAAATACAGCTGGCTTTGTTGATTCTAGCACTATGATAGGAACCAACAAGTGGTAACAGAGGCAGTCACCTGTGAATGGGAAGGTATAGCAACAGCTGAGTTAAACTGTACAGGTTCTGTACAAAACACACTGGTTCTAGCAGCCACCGAGCTGTGCTGGTTAGCCTACACAACTGACTTCACAGACTCTGTGGAAGACAACCTGTGATTTCTGTGGTTAAACAGGGAAGTCCACACAGAACAAAGCTTCCTGGCTGGCTCTGTGCTGGCTGTGGATCTCTTTGGACCATTCAGTGATTTTAAACATGACTCAGGTGCAGCCAGGATTAGTTTTATGTTTAGTTTGAGGCAGTGCAAAATGAGTTACCTGAAAGCCAAATATTTTGGGTTCTATACCATTAGGGCTGTTACCTGAACAGAATCCAAAGACATGTTAGTATAATTAGCCAGGTGGGCAATAGCTGTCTGGAGGAGGGAACAGTTTATCCCCCGGAATCTTTTATAAAAGGTTTCAACTCACAAAAAAGAAGAGACTTTAGCAAGTTCTTGGTAAAAGTGCACTTAGAAGTGTAGCCACACCTGGCCATCTTTGACTCTCAAAAACTTGCTTCTGCAGACTAATCTAAGACCCGTGTTAGCAGAATCAGCAAGGGAAAGTAAACCCTATCAAGTATTTCGCAGCAGTTGTTTTATAACCCAGCTGCTGCTGCTTTCTCCCTTCCCTCACATACTCCTGCATGTCATGATCCTCGGTCACAGTGTTGGAGAGCAAAGTCTTTGCAGCAGGAGCTCACCTTTTACAAGTTTTCCCTCTGCCTGGCAGAGTTCTGACCGCTAGAAAACAGATCAATAAACTGGATGCCAAGCCCAAATAAGCATTGTAATATATTTTGTAGTATACTACAGCTGAACTTCACACCTTTCTTGCATAACAAGTGAGCCAACAGAATATATGTCTCCATTACTGTGTTTTACATAATCTCATATAGTTAAGTCAATTTGCATCCAGTAAATGAAGTTTCCTTATAACCATTCCTGAATAACACCTTATCAAAATCTTCCCCACTGTCTTATTCTCTTTATATTTATTTTCATTTCCCCAAATGATGCAGAACACTACTGTTCTCACTGCAGCCAGTCTTGTCTGATGTTGCCTGCAATTTAACTGGATGATTCATCACCATGGAGGAGATATTTACACTGTGAGATGGTTTAACTCTAGCCAGCAACTAAGCACCATGCAGCCGCTGGCTCACTGCTGCCCTGCCTCCTGCCCCAGTGCGATGGGAAGGGGAATTGGGGGAAAAATAAATTTAAAAAAAATTAAAATTTGTGTGTTGAGTTTAGAACAGTTTAATAACCAAAATATAATATTATTATAATAATAATGATGATGAAAAAGAATGTAACAAAAAGAGAGGTAAATAAAACTCAAGAGAAACAAGTGATGCACAATGCAATTTCTGCTGACTGATGCCCGAACAGCGATCTGCCCCCATCCCAGCCAACACCTCCCCATTTATATACTGGGTACAATGCCCTATGATATGGAACATCCCTTTGGTTAGTCCAGGTCAACTGTCCTGGCTGTGCTCCCTCCCAGCTTCTTGAGTACCCCTTTGCCAGCAGAGCATGGGAAACTGGAAGGTCTTTCACTTTGGATAAGCACTACTTAGCAACAATTAAAACATCCATGTATTATCAATATTATTCTCACATTAAATCCAAAATACAGCATTGTACTGGCTACTAGGAAGAAAAATTTACTATCCCAGCCTAAACCAGGACACATGAAATGAATGACCATGCACAGTTGTGTGGAGAAGATACATTTTTTTCCAAAAGTGTTTAAAGAAACATCAAAACATGTACTTGCTGCAGAAAGTCCAAAAGATTTTGAAAAGATGAATTACACTGAAAATTTGGAACATAAATAATTTCAGCCTGCAGTATTAAAAAAAAAAAATCCATTTAAATATTTTGCTATATATGTAGGGACTATAAGACTATTACATATGTTCCGTTTAGCTTGTTCTATGCACAGGTAGCCATACTAATATACAAAACCTTTGTGTACAGTTAAAATTATGATTATTCAAGTATGATGACTGCTAGATTAATCTTTTTTCTTCAGCTCTCTGTATGCTGTCACTAGTATGTATCTCATCCAGTATGTATCTTTGTATGTATGTACCTCTGAGGTGAAGAAGGTGCACTTTGTGTTTTCTTCTTATTCACGACCATGTCAAGCCAAATAAATGTTTCTTTTAAAACGACGGAAATTAGTAGTCCTTAACTCAAAGGCAGTTAATGCTTTGGCTTGAAGGCAAATGACTGTCAATTCAAAAATACCTAAAAGACCTAAATATCTAAAAATACCTAGAAGCTGGATTTGTTTACTGAGTAAAGTAAAATGTGTAAATCCCAAATCGCTTTAGAAAAGGCTTTCAGGTTTATTTGTTAGCACAAAACATCCATTCCCAGCCCTTTTCTTCTTACTCAGTCTGCCAGGAAGCTGTGTGGGAAGCCTTTCGTATTTTTCTGGATCGGATTCCTGATACTTCTGAATATCAAAACTGGGTTACTGCCTGTCAGAGGGAAACCTTCTGCATATTCGACATTGGCAAGAACTTCAGCAATTCCCAAGAGCACCTGGAAATAATCCAGCGGGTAAGGATTACTGACATTTGTTTAGAAACTGGGGGAGACTTCCAAGTCCCTCCTTATATAAGTGCAAAGTATTGCTCAGGAAGAGGAGGGGGCATGTGTTAGAAGGAAAACATAAAAGTACAGTAAACAAAAGAGCTAACAGGCTTCTGCTCTCTGGTTGGATACACCCACTAGTAAAATGCTGTTTTTCTTAATCTTTTTGCAGCGGGTAAAACATAGAACCTTCCAGGAAAGGTAAGTAGCACAAGTAGAACCTTGATGTTACTGCCTCTTTTGAAAAAGATACATGTAGATGTGTGTGGATGTGAACAGATAGACAGATAGCATTGTGATGTATTTGGTGTGTGCTGTAAGAGGTGTATAAACTGTATCATAGTACACAGTAACTGAATCACAAATAATGAAAATGGCCAAATTTCAAAGCTGCCTGTTCACTTTGAGACACCACAGAATGTCTTCTTAGATTATTGTGATCATGAAATTCTGGCAGAGCCACAGATTTACACTAGACTTGTGTTGATCAGGACCATGACAAAAGATGACCTAAATTGCTATAGTTCTCCTAAGGAAACTCCGAGAGCTTAACAAAAAATAATCAGGGAGGCTACATTAAGCAATAATATGATTCTATGCCTTCATTTTAGCTTTCCCCTGTATTTTTACATGTTGTGATAGTGTTAACTAATCTGATGCTTTATTCCGTAAACTCTTGGGAAAAAGTATGCTTTTAGTAAGTCTCAGAAGTTTGAGAATAGCAGGATTGGTTACATACTGAATCTGCCTCTCTGCACAGAAATATTACAGTACAGCCTAACAAATCACTGCCCATGTTTTCTCTGATTATTGTAATTTTTTTTTCTTTAAATTTTCTTGCATTTTCAGATATAGCAAATAATCTTTTCCGTTCATGATTTATACTGTCTCATGATCACAGAGGTCTTAGGTATCATTATTCATTATGACATGGGAGCTTTGAGTGTTCTTCTTTCTCAGAAATGGATTTTTAATAATGTAGGGCCTAATTAAACTCCCCTGGAAACCCAGAGGGAGGTCTTTGCACTCAGTCTAGTGCAAACAGCAGCAGCGAGGCAATAAGTGAAGTGACTGATCTCGGAGTTCTTACGCTCTTTGTGAACAGTATGGTTTTCCCTAGACACAACTCAGTAGGTGAAGAAAAATCTATGAAATTACTCATATTTTAGCTGGAAATAGAGGCAGACGTGACTATGCATTGCTGGACTTCATCTTTACTACTGTGTAGTTTGAGAAACATTTTGTGTCTTCTGTGGATACCATGTGGAGGGATCAGTCTCCAGTTAAGGACAAAACACATAATCAGTTAACTTTGTGAAAACATTACAAATAATACTTACGTTCTCATCACACAAGATATCCAAACAATGTGGTAAATCAGGAGTTGTTCAGGTTCTTTATTTACATAATTAAACTTCTAATTTGGACCCATCTAGAAAAGCAGCCCAGCCGTTACTTTTGTCTATGCTACAAGGTTCACGTTCTCTCAGTTAACACAAAACTACTCATTTGCAGTGCCATTAGTTCTTTCAGCTATGGCAGTTTTCACAAACACTTCACCTGTGTGCACTGCCTTAATCATAGCTATCTCTATAGAAATTTTGAGGAAATCTATCCTCATTTATTTCTGTGACTGTGCTTTTTATTTTATGCTGGTTTGGATTTGGTTTGGTTTTTTTTTTTTCCCCACATTCTACTTAAAACTTGAAACAACTGACATTCTTCACCCCATAATTTCAGGAAAGAAAAATCTCAAAATGTCACTTAGGAGATTCTTATCTAAAAATCTAAATGTTTCCAAAAGCTACAAATGAATAAAATTTTTGTTTTAGAGCAGAAATTATTCTAAAGCCTGAACTGCATGAATCTTTAATACATCTATAATAAAATGTACTTATATATACATACTACTACTGCTTTTCTGGCAAGCTAACAGTCGCAGTTACAAAATTTATTCATCAGCATATAACTGTAAAACTTACAACAATAAATAATATCAACAATACAAAAATAAATCCTGAGACGCAAGGCAAACAATCTGTACGTCACACCCACCATATTCTTACTAGGTTTTCAGCTCTCTGACATGGGGACAATGGTAGGCATTAACTCATTAATCTAACATCCAGATCCAAATGTGCACATTCCTACAATTCATAATAATCTTCATCCAAGAACCTGATTTGAAATGGTCATTAGTTGGAAGTATCCTTATGATATTACAATGGAGGCAGACAAATGAAAAATCCACCCATCCTGTCCTCCCACCAAACCATACAAAACACCCTTGGAATTATGAAATGTCCATCACCTCTAAAATTAGAAGAAGCCGAAAGCCCTCACTGTTCTATCTCATTAGGATGAGATATAGCTAAGGAGACAATAGTTCATTTAGCTAACGTACGAGAAGTCTTGCTTTCATTTTAGCCAGTGATCAACAATACATAGATGTCAAAGAGAGAAGAAGCAGGTCCTGTGCACTGATTTAATCTCTGTGGCTCCATCCCTTTGATTGCTTGGAAAAAATCAGTCACAAAAGCTCATGAACAGACTCCTGACAGAATTGGTGGCCCTTAGTGGAACTATATATCAAATCAGTATTTTTGTTCCTTGTAAGAGCAACCACCATATTGAAGGAGAGGAAAGGAAATACATAAACTGTTGAATATAAAATATGATCTACTGTTTCTCTGGTGTTTAACCAATAGAAAAAACTCCTCTTATTTAAAGTACACTTAGTATAGGGGTCATTTCTACATTATTTTTTATACCTTTGCCATTGCCAGTACAGCATGCTGATCATTAAATCACTCATTTCTATTTGATAGGAAAGATGAAATATCCACAGAGAAAACAGGTGGCAAAAAGCTGGAAGATATTCCTTCCATTTCTACAGGTAAAATCAAATCTGCTTGTTGTGTGTCTGCCCATTAAATAGAATTGCTAAAACAAACAATTCACAAACCTTAGAAGGATATAATTTAATGAATGCAGTAAAAGGACAAGTTCAGTGAAGTACAATGAAAATGCTTTAACAAAATAATCTACAAGAAGCATTTTTTAAGTTCTTTATAGCATGTGTGCTACTCAAATGTCACATTCCAAGTTTATTTCACAGTCTTTAAATGCACGTTTCCCTAGTTTCCTCTGTAGACAGTAGAGCTAATTTTGCTTCAGATATGAAATAACATTTAGATTGTCAGCTGCTTCATTTTGTTAGCCAGAAGCAGCAATTGCATGAAATAAAAAATCACTTTACCCAAAAAGTCACAGTGATGCCAAGACATTAATTCGAGCAGAATATTCCAATTAGATCTACCAACACTGTTGTGTAATACAACTTCTTTAAAATTGTTAGAAATTTATGCAGAGACAAGAAACTGTAAATATGAGCATTTTGGTTCAAAGAACAACATCCTGCACATATATATTTATGGGGGACAAATATGACAGAATCTTAGTGATTTCCAGCATGGTAATTTTGCCTCTAGCTGGAAAACTCTGTCAAAGCTTCTTGTTATTTTAAATTCAGCCCTAAAGAAAGGTGGCTGTCATAGACACAAAAATCTCAACTGGCAAAATTAAGCTTAAATATTTGTCGATATATAAGGTAGCACAGCAGGAAATTATCAAATTTTTGCCTTCAGACACACAGATGCAACACTACTGATGTTTTGACCTGGAAAAATGGTCATCTATTGTATAAAAAGCAGCAGCTTTACCCATTCAGAGATTCACAGAGTGTTAGGGGTTGAAAGGGACCTCAAAAGATCATCTAGTGCAACCCCCAATGCCATAAGTCTTGACCACCTTTCACTGGCATAAACACACCCACCATAAGGAAATCCTCTCCAGTGAGCTCACACCTGATCAACAGAGAAAGGTGTAGATTTTTGGTGTGCAAACTTGTTCTTGCCTGATTTTACTTTAAACCTCCCCAGGCTCCCCTGGCGCATCCCTCTCTCCATATGCACCAGTAGCCAATGGCACACTGCTCAACGAAATTGTCAACGACACAAAGACTCCTGTGAAGGTGAGAGCAGCCTGTTGTCTTATCCCACATTTTCACGCATCTCTTCTTTTTGACCTCAGCTAGCAGAAAAGAGAGTAAACTCTTTATAGACACTTGGTGCTTATAAACCATGAGTGTTCCCCTCCGCTACTTCTATTAGGACTGAAGGGTTTTATTAGCATCTGCTCTGTACTGAAATAGTACATAGTATTTCTTGCATATGTGGTGGAATATATAAAAATAAGGCAAACAGCTTTTAGGCAGAGCCTTCATTCTTTTAACGAGGGTCCTATTGCCTACTTTGCACTGTTTTGTAATCTTGTTCTTCATTAAATAATGTAAAAATTTATACCTTCTGAGCTTTTGACAAGACAGGGGATAGGAATGGACTTTCTTGCATTTTTCCTACCAGCCAGCCAGCTGTGAAACAGAGAATCTCCACTGATGTCTCCTCAGAACAGCCATGGCATCAGGGCACCCTCCTCTGCAGGTTTACAGCAGCTACTGCAGGCCATGGGTTATCTCTGAGATAGCAGGGGTAGGGGTGATAGGAGGGGCTGTTATTTTCCCTGTCCTTGCTGCTGCTCCTGGGGGTGGCAGGGAGGCAGCCCTGGTCTCAGCACAGTTTCATAGGTTCTGGGAACCTTCCAGAACCTCCCTCTGGAGAGAGACTAAAGCCTCACCAGGGCCCAAGGGACCAGCATGGATAACACTGCTGAGGAGCCCCAGCTGGAACCTGACCCCTTGCATTTCCCCTCTGAGAATTTTTTCATTTTCTGAAAAGAATTGCCCTTCTGGAGCAGCTCCTCAAAAGCTGCTCTGGGTTTCTTTTGTTGTTCGGACATACTGGCTGTAGGAAGAGGCTCATGCTGCCTCCTCCCCACTTGGGTGAGCTCCAGGTCTTGGCGCTGTTGCCATCAAGAATTTGAGGACAGAAGTGCTGGCTGAAGCCTTGCCCAACACAACCCTGGCAAATCGCCACCATTCTCCACAGTCCCTTTGCAAGCTTCTCAGCTCCAGTACAGGAATTGCACTGGAGTGACCCCAGATAAAATGGTTTTATAATTGTTTATTTGTGATGTTTAATGTGTACTAAGAAATTGGTATTAACTACTTCCTCTGTGTTATAGGTCTCGTTCTTACTAGGCCCTGTCCTTTGTGACCAGCTCTCTAAAGGTTGGCTCCTCAAAAGTCATAGGGCAGCTATATAGAAAGTGCATATTCCTTAATCTTCTGTTTATGTGACAGAATGTTACAGAATGCTCTTTCTCTAACTGATGAGCCCTATTTTATACACATTCCCCTAAAACTGAGGCATCCTAAGGAATGACTTAGCAGAGACAAGTTGTGCAGAAACTGTTCTTTCCTGGCTTATATTATGATCTTATTTTCTCTCAAAGAATCCTTGCCTTGTGCAGAATATTGTTCAGAAAGTTATTTTGGGGATAGGCTTAAAAGGGAACCTTCTACCTATTGAATAATGAAATGTGGGGGGAGAGAATCAGTTTTATTTCTCCCCTTCTTTTCCAGGAGCTGGCAACAAATACAGTTCCAGAACTGCCTGTGGAGCAAATGGTAGAGTTCAGTGTCACTCTCACTGATCAGGAGTACACACCTGAACTTAGCGATCCCACCTCTCCACAGTACCTACAACTAGCTGCTAAATTCCAACTACAGGTAAGGAGGCTAAGTGGATGCCAAAATGTTGGCTTTGTACCTTGGCTGAGATTCATACTATGAAACTACCTCCACCATGAAACAGAATTAGAATCTACTGCCTTCACTTGAAACAGGTAATTTCTGTTGTCTCAAGACACTGTTTTCCTTCATGTGTAGTAAGCTTTTCCCCTCCTTCTGGCCATCTGTTCAGCAACCAAGCTAACAAGCCAATGTCTTTGTCAGCAGTAGAGCCTCAGATAATAGATGAACAGAGTAAGTTACAAAATATAATTTGAGCTTAATCAGGAATTCATAGACAGTACTTTGTCATAATTTAATTTCTTCAGTAAATCTAATGAGAAATGTAATATAAATGTTCCAAGAAATTAGCTACTGTTGTATGAACTGCTCTTTAAAGAACTTCCACTCTTTTTGTTGTGCATTACCATAGTCTCCGTAAGAACTAGAACATCTGTGGTGTTTTTGTATGATTAATAATATTAACTGAATGTTCAGCTATCTATTTAATAGATAACAAATAATGACTTGAGGTTACCAAAAGTAAGGTTTCCTTAGTACAACTACCAAAAGCTTCTCATCAGTTTCATGAGCATTCCTCAGTGCCAGCTTTTTTACTATCCTGGTTCAGTTTCAGAGATGCAAAGAAAAATGGTGAAGGAAGTGTTAGCAGAACTGATAAAACATTCTTTCTCTGGAGATTTCCAGTATTATCCTCAAACAGAACTTCTTGTAGGCATTGTTTACTACACATACAGTGATGTAATCCAGCAATTGAATTTTAAGTTATTTCATTAGTCAGATGGGTAGAAATGCAAAGTTCCTTGATTGTTAAATTATTTTCCATTGTCTTCAAATTTTATGTGTCACCTTAAAGAGTCCAAAGCTGTTCTTGACATGCAGTGTTGAACAGAAGATTATTTGTAGCCCAGTGCCATGAATTACACCTGACATGCTTTCCTCCAAAGATATCTCATGGAAGAGGCAGAGGGCAATCTTGATACAAGGCAGTTTTACGAATGCATTCAAAGGGTAGGAGTGAGGAGGTTAGATTCAGAATTAAAACCTTGTCCAGCCACATGAGCTCCTGTATAAATTCCAGAGAAGCCTTTGCAAAGATTGAGGCCTTGCAGTTCCAAGCTCAGTTCCTAATTCATAGCAGAACACACCAAGAGGGAAGAGTTGCAGCAGACGTTACAGTGCAGATGTTCAGAACTACATCTATATACTACAACATAAATTTAAAATCACATTAAATAGAATGCAGATTCAGATGCTGATGTTATTCAGTAAATCAAGACTCATTTGGCAAAAGGACATAGGAAGTTACACATGTGTATACAGTTAAAAGAAACTAATAACTTCATTAAGATGTAAAGAGAATGATGAAGAGACTGAACAGGCCCCATGTGAACAGCCAACTGGCAGAACATGGCTAAAAGAGGATTCAGTTATCTAAACATGGATAACTGGTACCACTTCAGGTGCCCTGGGTTATCCAACACATCTGCAAGAGCCTCTCAAGTATGAGACAGCTGCACTCTTTTGAACCAGCAGCTGAGCAGAAAATGACCTTAAGGCTTCTAAAATGATAGTGGTTGCCTAAGTTTAGGAAAATTAGTTGCATTCTAGTGATTTAGGCCCCTAATCTCTGTTACTTTCAGTGAGCATTAGATACATGAATAACATTTAAAATCTTCCCTCATTCTAATTGCTACTTCTGCACCACTTTTACTAAGTTAGACCAAGCTCAAGAATGAAGTGTTTATCTTAGTTCCTTTCACACTGTCCTCTTGTGAGAAATGGGCAAGGGGAGTGTAGATGGTAGGGCTTTTTCTGCACTAGACATTGTCTTCTCTTTTGCTCCAATGAAAAAGACATCTAGGCTTGTATGGCATGTCTGATAACCCAGTATTGTGCTAGCAACTGATCTGCCACTTCTTCACTTAACCTGCACTAGAGATGCAGAGAAAGTTGTGGGTCTGACCACCCACTCCCTACCAGTTCTGAGAAAATCTTATGCATGAATGAATGAGTTTTAAATATATGCTGGGTTTGGACAAAATCATATCGCTAAAGAAGAGGAAAGATCACTGCATTTATTCATATAATTTTTAAGTGATATGCTGAATTAAAAGACCTGATTCCTCAAAAAGTTTTTTCACTTTCTTTCAAGTGCTGAATTCCCTCAGCTCCACAGGCTTTGCTTTCAGATGAAAGGCTTAGACACTGTGTTGCTTGGTTGGTCCTTAATAGGACCAGGATGTGAATCAGAAGGGAACTGTGGAACTGTGTGTTTAAAGAAAATCCCGTTCCTCTGACATAGTAGATGTACTTAAAATATTTCATTTGACTTAGCTGTATAAAGGCTGCTACAATTGGAAAAGACCAAAAGATAAGTCAGCTGGATCTCAAAACATTGTTAATTCTTGAGGTGTTGATAAAAACATTTTTTATCCTTAAGTCTGAAAAGTGTATACAGCATTCACCTTTTCTCCTCATTGTTTATTCTCTACACTGCCTCTTCTGTTAAAAATCAGGTAATTGTACAATTGTTTACATTAGAACTAAAAATATATAAAGTTATTCTATTTGTAGAAGACAGTGAAAATGTTGAATTTATAAATGGTTTGTCAAATAATTGAAATCCATCTGCATTTGATTAATATTTCTAAATAATTAACAATTTACAGTTAAGGTGACCTGAATCACAAAACTATGCATGAACCGAAACAGCTGAGATTGAGAAACTCATTTGATTCATGTTGTTGGACTTACTCTGTTATGAACTAGAGTATCACTGATTTACATAATTACTTCACTAAAAAAAGATGTATTTTTTACCTGATTTTGCTATCAAGAGGTAATACAGGCAACATAGACAAACCAAATATTGTGTTTGGGTTGAGTGATGATGATACCACAAAGAGAGCAGTTGAGACTGTTTAGTTGAGACCTAAAATTCTTTCTGAAATATGAAACACATTGTCTAAGTTGTCAACCTGTGCTTGATTTTTAGTGATAGAACTTAAACTGAATTAATGATTTTATGATTTTCTCTAGATGCAAAAAATATTTGAGAAACTTCCAGGTTTCAAAGAAATACACGTATTAGGATTTAAGTAAGTAAGAAAACGGGATTAATTTTTTTATTGGCTACTAACTAGGATTCTCCTCTTCCTTCTTACCCTCCAACATGAAAGAGACCCCATAATAGTGGGGTGTGTATTGCTATAAACAGAAAATAGTTTTCTGGGAACAACAGAGAGATATTATGGAAAGAAGTGCACATTCCAAACAAGACTGTGACGTTTCAAATTACTAAGTAGAAGTAGCTTTGAGTCCCTGAGGGGTGAAGTAATCAATAAATCCTTTGAAATTGTTTGCTAGTGATATTGTTATTAAGGACTTTCTTAAATGACAAATAAAGTTAGCAGTATGATTGTTTAGGTGGCTACTTTTTCGAGTATGGGTCCTGTGCCCTTCATATATCACAGTGAAGGTACCTTGGCAGGAGAAGGTTTCAGGAGAATATGTGTTCACACATCTGAAACTTTTCCAATAGGTGTTTCCCAGGTGTTTCCAACAATTAAAAGTGTTTAAATTTTAATAAATTTCTGTCTTACCATTTATTTTAAGTTTAGATTCATTGTATGTTTATTGCTAATACAAGCTACTGTGTATTTTTTTCAGTAGTGAATCTACAGGTGAGGAGGGGAACAAAATCTGAGCATTTGATATGATTATACTTCTATATATAAGAGCATTTTATGTAAAGAATCAAAGGGAAACCTAATTACTAATAGTAAGAAATAACATAAGTTTAAAGGGGAATACAAAGCAGGGGAAAAAGACACAAATACATGTGGGCTTATGACATAGCACGAGGAACATTAATTCCTTCTAGTAATATCTAATACACTTTGAAGAACATTCATATAGCAATGCAATTTTAGAAAAGAGCATACTTTCTAGCTTTTCTCTCTGCAAAATTGCTAGGTAAAAGGAGAAAGAGGAGCAAAATAGAGCAAAAATAAGCTGCTTAGATTTTGGTAATGAAAATAAGAAACCAAAACCTGGCTACTGCAGAACAAGCAGAGAAAATCTGTAGTAACATCTCATAGTTACAACCTGCAATAACTAACCTCTTTCAGTTTTGACTCCATGAAATCTGGGATCCATTTGTGGTTAGTGTCTTGGTCTTAGGAACTTATATGAAAGTACATTTATAAATATGGGAGACAAGGATTGCTTCCCATCATCTAGTAATTTAGTTATCTCCTGAGAATTACCAATCAGCAAGGACAGGTGTTGCTGTCCCTCCTCAGCCATATTGCTACATACATTAGCAGAACTTCCCACAAGGCAATATGGAAGGATAACATTAGAGACATGCTAGAGAATTCATCAGGGAAAATAACCGTAGTAGTTGCTACTACTGTCACAGGTGTCCATTGTCACCATAAAGACATAGACTAGCAACAACAGTTCTCAAATTACAGCATTTGTAGTGGGAAATAGGAAAGCAGATATTTCAAACAAACATGGTAAAGTAAAATTCCTGTTTCCCCACTCAAAACATGGAGGTTCCTATTTTTTGGAAGGGTAAAACTGGAATGATGGACAGTAGGCTGTCATTTTTACACAGAGATAAAAATTATAGACAATACATAGAAGATAAGATAAATTGCCAAAAGATGTTTTTGATGTGTGACTGATTGATTTACCAGTATACATGAATCTTTGTTTTTCTTTCTTTTGCAATCCTTTATCACATACTTTCTTCTGTGATGAAATGAAGACAGAAGAAGGAGAAAGATGGGTAATTTGTCTGTAATTCATAATTAAGATTAATCATTTTATAGACTATTAGATATACATGAGTACATCAATAAATGTTCTTTATCTTGATGTGACAGAGTGAATAGATTTGTGTTCTGACTAAGTACAAAATCTGTGATATAAAGCCACAGGGACATCTTCTACCTTTATCTGAAAGGTTCATGTAATCAAATTTTGTCAGGGTCTCTGAAGGAATGAAAATTGTTTGACCTAAGAAAATTCACATTCAGATGAGTAAAGATCTCCATCAGTCATAAAATGAAAGTGAAAAAGATAGGGAAACTTCATATTTAAATTTTCATTTTTGATCTGCTGTTTTCTAGTTGTATTCCCATATACACATTACTTTCAATAAGTGTGTAGGATTTGATTTGTTATCTCCATTATCAGGCCAGATAGAATAGCAATGAGACCAGTTACTACCTTGATAAAATGTAGGGAGCTTTTACGAGGTAATTCGAGCAGCTACAGAGTCTGTTGTTGCTTGAAAGTAGTGCTGGGGAATAATTTGTCTAGCAGGTCCCAGAATTTTTCTTTTACTCATAGTTTAAAAGGGAGAACTGTCTAATGCTCTTCTTGAATTCTTGCAATGTCATATAAATGTAAATACATAGAACATACTAGATGAAGTTAAACTCTCTCTCCGATTATTTTGCATTTTAAAAAGCAACATAGTAGACTACAAATGTTTTACAATGTACTCTTTATTTTTCATTTTAATAGGTGAATTCAACATTTATGAAAGATATTGTATTAATGGTGAATTAAATCTGAGATTTCTGTTAAGAATTGCATCTAGGGAAAAGCTATACACATTCACTTGGACTTGGAAAAGCTAGCTCCCATTATGACAAGTGATTTGCTTGCCATGTTAGCTAACTTTCTTGCTATTCTTCAAAAAATAAAAAATTGCCCCAGATATGATGGGACTTGTGCTTATCTATAGCTTTATGAACTGTTGAATCGATTTTCATAGGTTCCTGCATAAATAGGCAATTACAGCTTCTAGTAACTCCAGCACGCATTTATGAGTATTTGAATCAATAATTATTCACTTCAAACCATATAACAAGTTCTACAGGTCTCTTAGTAGCCAGATTAAACCGGGTTATGTTACAATAGGTTTATAATTTTCTTCCATACTGGAATTTTTATTTAAAATTATGCACAGAAGAAAAACGTTTAGGTATAGCAAAAGTAGTTTGAAGATGACAGTCTCATTAAAAAGAAGTGTAAGTGCTTTATTTTTACAGAAGATAATAAGTTGTAGTTGCATGCATTTGCCTTTGTGTGTTTGTTAAATCAGTCCTCAGGCGGTGACTGATTTTGCTGCACTGGACATTTTTGCATCTTCCCCTTGCAGATCAAGCAGCACTATAGCAAGATACGTGGTAAACTTTGAGAGAGATGGCTCAGAACTCAGAAGCACAGCGGATGACATCTCAACTATTGGATCTAATAAAGTTGAAAATGAAAAAATTCCACTTTCTCCGAAGGAAGAGAGAGAGACGTCAGCAACTAAACTCACAGTAACAGACCTTCAGCAACTGGTTGCCATAGCGCTCCATGAAGACCAATCGCTGCCAATGGACCTTGGAACACTTCAGTTTACTGACGGTCAGTAGTCAGGCTGATGCCAGACACAAGGCTGAACCTTGTCCTTTCAAACTGATGCAATTTAAGTAACGTCTTCTTTGCTTCTCTAACAGATTGTTTTCATTTGGTGCGTCCCATTTTCCCAAGTGTTGCATAGCATCCAAAGGATGCACCAATCTAAGTTAAATGTTACAGCAAAATGTGCCTTTTTAATTATAATTCCTAACTTCCAAAGGTATTGGAGGATTTATTTTCCTTGGTTGTTTGTTTAGAAAACTTGGATATTTTACACACCAAGACAAATAAAAGGTGGAAGAAAAAATATGCTATGAATGTTTCCTGTATAATTTTAATTTCCCAGTATGCACAGTCTCCTTTCTTTAATAAGATAAAAACTGAGGCCTTCCTTAGCACAAATTTAGGTTTCTGAAAGCTCTCTTGACTGTAAGCAAACCATCTAACCTCCTAATGAAGTCAGAGGGCAGACACCTTAAAGTGCATTTGATCCCAAGCTAAAATTGGTGGTGTGATTCATTTTATACTTTGAAACACAGAGAAAGTGTAGTTGACAAACTATATGTGAAGTTCTCCAAACAATGTTGAAGGGCTGCATCCCATTCAATAATCTAGCTAATAAATATTCCCTTCTAGCCCAACAATGAATTTTTCAAGGACAACATAGCCCCAGTTTCGTGGAGGTGGGTTAAAAATGGGGAAAAATAATTTAAACTACTTTTTCATGTGTGTATTTACCAAAATAATCTTAAAACACACACCAAATTTTAGCTGTAGTGTTTCATTTACAAACAGCATCATTTTCTTAAATAAAAATATATATTTAGGTGAGCTAATACTTTCTGTAAAAGGAGAATGCCATATCTGAATGGAAATTAGAAGTCCTAAGAGAAAAAATTCCTGGACAAAGAAAATTTTAATAACTATTTTAATCAATTTTTCCACACTAGTTATTTTAATAACCAGCTTTAGAAGAACAGCCTACATGCAAGTACATTTAAAGAGCTGAGCTGAGGGGGTGAAGGAAAGAACGGGGCAATAAAGCCAAAACATGAAGTATAAATATGGTGTGGACTTTGGCTAAAACTGAAAATAATTTAGGCTTAATAAACAAGACAATATAATGACTCACCAGAGCCTGTGTGGATTTAACTTAGCAATTCATACTTCAGCTGATTTTAAGCATCTTCCACGGCTCAGTTCTGCAACCTATCCCATTAATGCTTAAAGAGAGTACAAAGAATACCACATATAAAATTCCCACAATTGATTTTTTTTTTTTTTTTTTTTTGCTGGAGAGTAGTTTTGATACTGTTTTTTACTGAGTTCATGGGGTTTGATCAGTTTTCAGTGTGTCACTGATGAAATATTGCTCTCTCTCTCTATTTTATTCGTTCTTTTCAGAGTCTGTTGTATCACCTAGTGATTTTGACAATGATATCCAGACCGTGGTCACTATTCCTCTGGCAGGCCCTGATTTGGTAAGTTAATAATGATTGTTATATTTATTTATTTATTTCGGCAAGGCAAAATAAATTACAGTGTTAAGATACATAAATACACAGAAAAAGGCTCTTATGTTAAAATACGTGTATCTTCCTTCTATAAATGCTGTAAGAATGAATGTTTGTGTAGTTATACTGCAACAGAAATACTGTTTAGAGCATTTATAGGTGAATATTACTACTTGATTACCTTTTCCAGTTTGAATTGAATTACAAAATAAACGATGCCTCACCAGTTAGGTAGTACATCTCAATGACAGGGCTAGTGAAAGTCACCTTTCTGTGACCATTTTTAAAATTACAGGCAATGTGACTAGGATCACATGCACATGCCAAACATTTTATACACCCCATGATTTCATGCCGAGTTAACTGCAAGCTCCCATGACTAAGGATCACTGGCCTTTTTAGCAATGAAAGTTAAACATAATAATTAAAATTGCTTTTTAAAAACTTTTTCAGGAGGACTCCATGACTGTGGAACTCCCATTAGGTTACCCCAGCCCAGCAACTTCGGACCAAACAGGAGACATTTTGGTCAGTGAATTTACAACTGGAATCCCTGTACTAAGTGGAGAAATCAGTGCCCCTGAAGACTTTAATAATTTTGTTTCATCCGAACCTGTGTTCCCTACCAAACCCTCCAGAGGACCGTTTCAGGACAAATCTCCTCCAGAAGATATTACTACTGACCACCAAATTTTCACAGTGCCTTTCAGTGCTCTGGGTAGCACTAGCACTCACCCAAAACCAGAGGATTCTTATTTGCCTCCTTCTGCAGATGATTCTGCCAGCAATGACTTAATCACTGATGGCTATGGGTCTCCAGTTTATACCACAGGTAGTTTTACCCCACCTACTCTCCTGCAAACCAGAGATGAGAGTAGTGAAGCTGAAGAGAAGAAAGAACTGGCTGATATAACAGAACCACCTTTCAAGGAAGCTGACCAAGATAGTCTGTCTGGACAAGGTAAGACACAAAAGATTTTTCCATAAAAGAAAGCCGGAAAGATCCAGTTGTTATTATGTGTACAGTCATGTGTAAGTACAGTAAGCATTCCTTTCAGTCGTGACAGAAATATTTCTGGACTACCAAAGGTGAAAAATTTACATTTCTCATGCACATTTTAGGAAAATCCTTGTGTACCTGACTTCAACGTTCTCAAGGGAAAAAAAAGAACAAACCAGCAACAAATGCCAAAGGATAAGACATATTTTGTACAGGGTGTTATGGTAAAAATTCAAAAAGGCAAAGCAAAAAGACATATCAGGAAAAAAAACCAAAAAACAGCTTAACACACACACAAAAAAAAATGGTATTTAAAACATGGAAGGTAAATTACTTTGCTTTCTACAGACAGATGTGGATAACAGCAAGATGAGGAAATAATTTATTCCATTTAAGGAGTACCGTGGCTCAGAACAGTTTATATATCTGTAGGTCTGATGAATGAGAATAACTTTTAAAAATTTCTATTGTCCATGTTTGTTTATTCAGTTTTGTCCGTATAGTAGGGTTTTTTACAGGGACCAAGATATATTAGAAAAAAACCAAAAAATAAATCAAAATAGTGTATACATACATACATCTGGGTGGAAAAGAGTCTGTATAATTTAGACTTTAAAATGAAAAATATATTATAGACTTGTGTCACACGGTTATCAGAAAAGTGTTGACCCTGAAGATGAAAAAAGTTCAGACAAAGATAGTAGGGTCAGCTTTAGGGCACAGGCAAATCAGGCTTTATCCTAGAATAGCAAAGTGTCAGTAAGGTTGTTGCTTACACCACCCCCAACAGTGGCTTGGAAAACTGTATTAGACAATGGAGAACTAAGGTGTGCAGGTAACTGGATTGTGTTGGGCAGCAGCCTCTACTGCAGCAGGTGTCTGAGGTTGCCCTCCATGTGTCCCAGCTCTTTGTTCCCTCTCCTGCTCCCCAGTCCAGCCTCACCGTCTCACCATTAGGTCAGTAAACTCTGATTTTTCCTACACTTCCAAGAAGCCTGTGCTAGCTGTATGAAGTGCAAGGGATCACTACAAACCCATGGGAAGAATTAGTTCTTGGATGACTATTCAGATGTGTTTTGTCTCAGATTTTTGACTGACCCTCTCAACAGAAAAGCAGAGGGCAGATAAGAACTTTGTAGGAATCAGAAGGATTCTCTAAAGTCCTTGTACAGTCTCTAAGGGATACTAAAAACTCTGCAGAGAAAAACAAAAAACATACACACAAAAAAATTGGGGGCACAATTCCCACAAGATGTATTAGCTTGCACAACCTCACTCAGCATTTCTGGATCCCCGCGAATGTCATCCTCAAAGCTTGTAAGTTTGCTCCTTGCTGCAGGAAGGTCCCCTGCTCCTGTAGGAGGCTCTAATCTGCTCTTGTTCCACCAGCTCCCTCCTTGCTCAGTCCTTGGCCTTTCATGTCCCACCCTGCACTCTAGAAGCCTCTTGGGGGGAGCAAAGTGAACCTCTCTCTAGAGAGGGGAGAATCCCCACATAGTGTACTTGGTCTTTCTGGATCCAGTAAATAATAAGATTGGCATTTTAAAGAATATAGAATGTGAAATCTGCTTTTGGATCATACACTAGTCAGGTCTAGACAAGGAAAAGCAACACAGACTCTGTGGTCATAGTGTTGCACCTGGTAGTTTATGTACTGAATAAAAACTTCCCATTCTGTAGTCTTGCCTTTAAACACAGAGTTCTAAAGTGAGAGAAAGGCAAACACTCTATGAGTAGCAGAGTGACTTAAACATTAGAAAATCACTTCTTATAAGAATCAATTGTCAGGTGTTCCTGAAAACAAAGCTGATGATGAAAAGCTTTAAGCATAACTGTATTCATATGCATGCTGGGAAGTCTTGCAATGCTACTGATAAAAGCAAAGCATACTTTCACAGTACCGTGGGCCTTTAGATAACATTAATCATATCTGTGGGAAAGTGTTACACTTGCAGGGGAAAAATAGTCAGATACTTTTTTTCATTCTATTCACTCATTCAGTTAGGGATTTGATGTCATAAAACCCACATAAAGACACATATCTATTTCACAATTTGCTAAATAGCTGAAAAACCTTGTAGCCTGACAGCTCCAAATGACCAAAGAGAAGGCACAGAGGGTATCTGACTCACCAAAAAACTGGAGCAACTTATGCTGAAAATACTAGCTCGATTCTTTTTCTTCAGATCTAAATTTGTAAAGAATTTGTTTATTGCAATTTATTACAGTTACTGACTGACTGGTTTCCATTGGGTGGAAGGAGGGATACAGGAGGTGAATCTCTCTCTGACACGAAGGTTCAAGCTTGCTTGATTGTTCACTAGTACCAGTGTAGGGCCACAGTTCACTTGACTCTCACACAGGCTCTGACACCTCAGTTCAAAATGAGGGGTTAGAATCTGTTTTTCTAAATGATCCTGAAAGACAATGCATTGCATAGTTTCATGAGTTTCAATGTTGTCAGGCAAATATCAGGACCGAGGGAAATTTTAGGAAGGAAAATACAAATGGAAAGTTCACCATTTGCTAACACAGATTTCTTCACCAAATTTTCCTCATATAATTTGAAATTCAGTAAAATAATACATGGAGTTTTCTTTTTCCTAAAGCCATTATTATCTGTGCCCACAGAGAATGGAATTATTCACTTGAAGAGATGTAGATAGTCTGTAAATGTCGGTTTGATCCTTTAAACACCTGGTACTGACCCTTTAAACCCTACTTTAAGAAATTATTTGTTGTGCATTTGGGCTGGAACTTGTCAATATGTAAGACAGAACAAACTGTCTAGAGCTGTAAAAAAAAAGCTGCTCCAAAATAAGGCCCACTACCTTGTTCCTCCCTGTTGAACACCAGTTATGTCTAAAACAAGCACTAGAATATAAGAATGCCATCATTATCTCTGCAGCTGAGCAGCAGGAGAAAAATAATTGTTCCCTGTCTAAAAAGAAGGGTTGCTGTGTCAGTAATGGCTCAAAGCTGTAGTTATTATATTTGCTTAAAATCAAAACTGCAAAACATACTGCATGCTTAAAAGAAGAAAGGTGTTCAAAATCTATTTACTGAGTCTTTTAAAGAGCAAATAGTGTATACTCTTGAAAAATGTACCTTTTTTTCATAGCTTTTTTCAATTCTGGCAGTCCTGTGTACAACATTCCCTGTATTCTTTTATTTCCCTAGATGTTGTGTATTTCATAGGAACTGACAGAATCTGATTTGGAAATTCAGGACTTAACAACATTCATGAGAGAGGTTTTACTTAAGTCAACTGTATCTGTGATATTAATTTTAATATGGCAGCCAGAATGCCCCACTTGCAGGTACAGAATTGTTCACACTTTGTGCCTGTTGTGTTTCTTATTAATTTAAAAACAAACAAACAAACAAACAAACAAACAAACAAAAAACAACTATTAACTGTTGCTGGTGTGAAATGGCAGAAACTATTTAGACAATACTGTATGAGTTTGGACAGAGGGTTAGGGTCTAAACAGTTGCCTGCAATTCTACTACATTAATTTGCAGCCATTTCCCCACCCTGCAGTCCAAAATATGGAGCAAATTTTCTTCATCGTATGTTTAGAACTTTAAATTCACTCTTCTTAACCATGAAAGGAAGAGCTGGCTACCAGAAATAACATAGTCTGAGATTCTTTTAGGTATTCCCATCAGCTATATGTTTCACAGATGGACTACTGCACTGATTATTATGTGTGTGCAACAACAGGCTGGACATTACTACAGACTCCTGAGCACTGAATGTCTACAACCTATGCCAGCTACTTTAATTGTGCCTACCTAAGGTCACTGAGCAAAATAATAAAGAATATTATTTTGCAGCTCCCAAAAAGAGATCAGTGTCAGCCTCACACACACAAATACACAGAAAGCTCTGCATACAGCATCTAGAGAAAGTAAAAACGAATGAGGGATGAGTCATCACACTAATGAGAGGTGTCCTTTTAAGACAGGCAGGAGGGGATTTGTTAGGCTTGAGCAGCCAGTGGGAGGAATGAGCCAGGAGCAGGTGTGAAGCTTCTTTCAGGTGGCATTGTGCTCAGTCTGGACAGTGATGCTGTCCATGGGCAGCAAAGACCAGGCCAGTGAGGATAAGACAGCTGTGCTGGTCAAACAGTGATGGCAGTTACTCCACCCCTTAGAGTAGCCCAGAACTACTAGGCAGATGCTAAGCTGTCTATAAAATAAGCTTAACCTTTGAATTTCAAATTCCCTTTTGAGATTTCACACTAGAATTAAAACAAAAAACTCTGGTGCAAATTTCCAGACCTCCTACTGAAAAGTTCTGAAAAGCCTGGGTCAGATGTCATGATTTAAACATTTTACTACTGAAAAAGGTTTTTCTTTGCTGTAGCATCTGCAAAATCTAGGCTATTTCCATTTTCCACTTACAACTAGTGCCAAACCCCTACTTTTTTGTATTGTCTGAGGTGGTACCTGTTCACTGTTCTGTAGTATTGCTCTTTCTTCTTCATATTTTTCCCCCCTCTGGAGGTAACTCATCAATATCTCTTCTGTATGGTTAAATTTCTCCTCCCGCTTCTTGCACTCTTCCTGTGATTCTACCTGAAAAATATGACCACTCAGAAAGGACGCCACTTGTGTGATGTATTAGATGGTTAGTTATTTCAAAAATTAAGATAATTTCATCAGTAAAACAAGTGTAAACAAATGTATAAACAGATAAAATTGCATCAAGTCTGCAACAACAGTTGTATACTTTTGCTTCCTAAAGAGTAAGAAGAGTTTTAATTTGTTTTACTTGTAACTACCAACAAATTATACAATCCAGGAAAATTATTATCTCAAAATCCTGACCATCATGGAGGAAGCATTATTTCTGGAGAACCTATTCCAGATGCACAGGACAAAATAAAGCTAGCAGTAAAATCCTTCAGCTATTCTGTTGTCCTACATCTTGGTCTCACTAGCCCGGATCATCCTCAAGCTCTCAAGAAAGACTCTGAGAGAAGACTCAGCAGGGTGTATCACAGAGCTTTTTCTGGAAGAAAAAAAAACTGATAAGGAGTAGGTGGTGGTAACACCTGTGTGTATAACCAATAGAAGCCTCATTAATTTCCATTATTGCTCTCATGTTCACACAGCATTGTTGTGAGTGGTCCCCTTTAACATGTTCCTCCTGCTCAACAGTTACTTGAGCACCCCTCACTCACTGCTACTTCTAAGCAACCTCTAGAAAAACTCAGTTTTCTGGATGTTTGGGGATTTTTTCTGCTTCTGCCTTATCCCTAGCTGCCTAAGCACCTTCTGTGCTTAGCACAGCTTTCTATTTGGCACAAACAGCCTTGGCATAGAAAAGAAAGCACCGTTGCTCCTTGAAAGAACCACTCCGGAAGTTCCCAGGATTGGAATTCACCCATTCTTTCTCCCTGGAATGCTCACCAGTTTTTTTCACATCCATGGATATAAAGGGTAAGAATTTCTCTGTTTCTTTGCATGTTTTTATGTTTTCCTTATATTTTCTTTGATCAGAAACTGACAGGATTTTCTCAACATTTTTGCCCATCAGCTTCTCTCTGCACCCTTTCACTTGTTTGCTGCTTCAGACGTGCAAAGAATGCTTTTCATGGAGGTGCTGCTTCAGTCTGACTGGAGTTCAGCTTGGAGAAGTGAACAGGTAGGTCTAGCAATGTAATTTTCTCAAGCATTATTTACAATATTGATTAGCCAAGAAGTTATTATTTGTGAACTGAAGATGAGGCAGAATGCAAAAATTTCAGCAGACCCACAGTACAATACCTCAGAGTTAAGACGTTCATGGTATGTTCACTGTTTTGATAAAGTTAGAATTGCATACTTGGAGTACTACAGGTATCCTGAACAGTCTTAAACATATCAGAGTGATTAGCTTATGTCCAAAATGTAATGATAGCCTGCTGCTTGGTATGATGGGATCAGCAGGAACAACCTGAAAAGAACAAAGCTTGCATCATATCAAGAAAATATACTTTAAAATGCTAAAATGAAATGACTAATCCAAGCAAAACAGTACGAGAGAAACAGTGTACTCTCTATTTTCCCAATTTAATACATCACTTGTTTAAATTATTAAGCTGTCTGATCCTTTTAGGTCAGTTTTACTCTAAAGTTAGTCTTTGCTTCCTTCAAATATGATTCCTTATTCATACCCTCCAAATGTGCAATACAAATACATGCTAACAAAAACAAGTCAAACCTTATATATGTGCAACTGGTAATTCCAATGACACATTGAAATTACTATGTGAAGTACAAAAAGCAATTTCTATTTCTGCTAAGAAAATTTGCTTATCCAGAGGCAAATCTTCTAAGCCACTTGTAAAATGAAAAAATATAACACCTCATTCCTCCACCTTTATAGATAGCAGGAAGATATACCGCAGTGCTCTGTCAGTTTTTCAACTCATCCTTTTTACTCTTAAGCTTCTCCCCCAGCCACAGGCACACATTGCTGCCCCTTTGTTTCCATATGTGCACACCTAGGCCAAATGCTCATATTCTACACACACAGTTGGACTTTCTCTCTCACACAGTCATCACCATATATTGCTAGCCAACTCCATTGCTCCTGCATTTAATTCTCATGTATCTCACCTTTAGACTCTCAAAGCTAACCATTCTCCAATACCTCTGTTTCCTAAACATTAGCACTTCTATAATTAGTATTACCCTGATGATTGTCCCCTTCAGTGTTCAATGCTATTTTGCTCCAAACTAATTATCTTCCTTCCTTCAAATGTTGTTGACTTAAAATCACTTCACTAGCCAAAACTTTTCCATTCATGTGCTTTTCACAAGCAGGCAACCCTCCACTAGGAGTGAGATGTAACATATGTAATACAAGCTTGCATGCATTTCAGTCTCAGATCCCATCTTGTGTTAAAACCAAACCTGCCTGTGTGCAAAGACAACATCTAAAGCTGAAAAATTGGAAAGTTCTTTTGCCTGCTGCCTAGGAAGACAGGAGCAGCCACAAAGGCTACAGAGACTCAGAGGAGAGGAGGGAAGGAGTACTGGCCACATGATAACATGGAAAACTGGAGGTCTACAACCCATCCTTAAATCTTCTGCATTTTTGTTACTGTACATGAAGGAGTTCTCCCTCCAGAAGAGGCATATAGCTGTGGCTACACTTTGTTTCAGAAAATAAGTTTTCTTTAGAACTAAAGAGCTAAAATCTTTTTTGAGGATGCTTACAGTCTTCAGACACAATTACAGTAGTTCTAATCCTCTAATAAAAAAGGAATATGAAAAGACAGAAATTCAGAATTTGATGAGCCAGTATCACAAATTAATATATTAATGCCCCACATGAAATTATTTTATCGTGAAATTGTTTTAAAATCAATGCAGTAGTAAAATAAGGAAAATATTTTAAAACAAATAATACAATCTTTTGGGTTGAGGGTGTAAGACTACCCTTTGCCAGATCACAAATGAATTAAACTAATGAAGTTTACATGCCATGTAGTCCAGCTAGAACAAATATCAGGTAAAGTGGCACTGCTGAGACTAACATGCCCTAAATAATGCATGTCCCTCACTCATTAAGACCATCCCTGGTCTTGTTAGAGATGCTGGCTTTGAGAAATAATGTGTCGTGATCAAATGGTACTAAAATTTTGCATTTCTAAAATTATTACAGTCCTCTCTTTGGAGGAATCAGTATCTTTCCTGCATAAAAAAAGTCCATCTGAGCTCAACCTGGAATTTTCAACAGTCAATTAATTGTTAGGGGTTGACTCATGCCACCTGCACTAGACTATTATAAGCAAGTTGTAACTTGAGCGCTCTGAATCACATCTCTGAATAGAGTTTCATGTCTCTATCTACAGAGAAGCCTTGACCTTCCAACTTTGATTCTCTCAGCCATACCTGAGGTGCCTCACATAGATGGCACTGATGCTAATACCAATTTAAGCTGCTTGTTCTTCAGTTTGAAAGATGGCACAGTATTTAATCCTAACAAACAAAGATACATAAAAATCATAAATGAAGGCACATTTACAATAATGTTTATACTGAATTTAATAGGTTTTATGTTTGTGAAAATCTAGAATGTGCAAAACTCCTGCCAGAACAGATCTCATCTATTTGCACACTGTGAAAAAAAAAGAAAGGTTAAAAAAGAAAAATAAAAGAAAAAAACAAAAAAAAAACAAAAAAAAAAAAAAAAAAAAAAAAACAAAAAAAAAACACAAACACTTCTGGTTAAAGATAATGTATCTTGTTCATTTTATTTCATCTACATGTTTAGGTTTATTTTCCAGTTAGTGGATTTTTTTTTTTTTTTAGTTAATATATTTAGAATAAATACTTGTAGAATAGTGTTGCCAATAACAAATAACTGACTTTACAACCAAAATTTTATATATGGCCAAACATTCCTCTAGTAACCATCTTTATTGCTATGCGATTTGGAACAACGGCCTTTCAAGCAGAGTGGGAGGATGGTATTGTTGGCATAGCAAAACCTGCCAGGAGTTGACTGAGAAAACAAAAAGTATTGTTCATGAATGGCATCTTCATACCTGAGGATTTCAGTTCCTAAACTCCACCTTTCAATGAAACTCGCTACTGTTTTGATTTGTTTTTCTAGAGAACAGAAGGAATTAACTTGGAATAATACTGCAGCAGTTAATACATTTCAGTCCTTTCCCCCAAATGTGTATGTAGTTTAGAGCAGTGACAGAAGACCTTGCTAAAGTTGTTTTCGATTGTTAAGATAAGGCCAAAGTTCCATTCTCATTCCTATTAAATATCTTATTGCCCAATCAGGCACTAACTGACACTCTAAAATGAAACAATAAAACCAAAATCACGCCGAACAATTCTTGAAGGACTTCACAGTATGCCTACATGACACTGCAAAGCCCCAAAAAAGGGAAAAGTAGTGTGGCTTGAGGAGAATGAGTGCCTGAAAACATCAGGACAGACAGCTGTGCTGGTCATCCATGGCAGGGCAGTAGAGAATACACTCAGCATTAAATGCTGCTACAAAATAGTATCATTTTTCTTCCTGCAGTCCAGTTTTCTCCCCTCTTATTGACACGTTCTTTTTAAACTATTCTAAGAAGGTTAGTATTAGTTATACTTAATATTTCTTTCATGTGCAGGGAGGAGGTTAGTTTATGGACAGATAACTATTTATTTTTTCCTTCTTTTATTTTCCCACATTTGTAAGTTCTATGAGCAGTTACTCTTTCATTTTGTTACAGCAACAAATAAAGTTTCATCTTTGTATTATTTCCACTACTCAACAACATTCAAAACAGTTAAATGAAATTCACGTACCAATCCAAACTTTTTATGTGAGAACAATCCCAAATATTTATTTAAATGTAATTTTTTTTGAGAAACTACCATATGTCTTAAGACTTCTGCTTCCCAGTGTTATATGAAGGTCTCTTAGGGAATTTCAAAGCAAACAAACAACTAAAGGCTGTATGGATCCATTTTACTGTACTGTGGAGTTATAGTTCATTTTAGCATTTAAACTGCCTGTTCCCTGACAACAGTGCTATCATGAGCTGCTCAAGATTCAGAATCCAGTCATGATGGATGAATTTAACAAGCCAAGTTAGCGCCAAAGCATTTAGCCCAAAGTCATTATTAATATCAATAAAACAGAAATGTATTCTAACAATGAAACAGTGTAAAATGAGCAGAATCTTCCCAGTTAAATATCTCCTTCTATCTCTAAAAGAGTTATTTCTTCCATTTCAAAACTATGAGTAAAATCATATTATCCACACCCAAAGGTATTTAGCAGAATAAAATACTGCTCATTCTGTGACCTTCATTGCATTAATTCCATGGTTTTCACATACAAGTGACCAGATAGTATTAAAAGAAAAAAAAAAAAAAAAGTATATTCAGTGTTTCCTTTTTACTTTACAAGTACTGATCTGATACGAAGATCCTGAGTGAGTAATGAGTTTTAACTTTCTAATTTCATGTTTGTCTTTTCTGCTTTCAGGTCCTCGGATTAACACACTGCTTGAATTTATATCATGTAACTTTTATTTTGTTTTTGCCATTTTGCAATCTAATAAACTTAAATGCCACAAAACTGTCTGCTGGTTTGGTTCCATCACCTGCCAAAATTTGCTCATTTTTGTTTTATCACACAGTTGCAAAAAATAAAGTGGGCAGGGATGTGGAGGGTACTTTCAATTCTGAAGGATAAGTATTGTAACCTGTCACATTTTATTTCTAATAATTCTAAAGTAAAATAAATCAAAAATAGTATTCCAGATTCTCCATTTGGGATCCTCTAAAATTGTTACAGTGACATGCAGGAGTGCTTGCAAAATTTAGATGGACGCTTCTTTATGTTTCAAGGTGTTTGTAAATCTTTTGGTTATTTTCACACAGAATTCTTTATTTTGATCTGAGGAAATATTTAATCAAATATTTTGAACTGAAGAAATAATTTATAAGCTTTAATTCCAGAACAGTCAACAATGGAAATAAAAGTGGTTCATCCTCCTGAAGCTATGGTTTTAAGCAAGATGTTTCTTACTCGCTCTGATTCCATTCCTATGTAGAAGTGTATTCCTATTTGTAAATTCACTGCTTTTCAGGGTTGCAACTTTATGTAATTAATTTATGTGAATAGCAATGACATCCAGACTTCACAGTTTATCATGGTATCTTACTTGTGTAAGATACATTTTGCCATGATTTTACTATGGTTGCAAGGAGTGCAGAACTTCAGTACAAAATAACTTACAATAAGTCATTGCCACAGCAGGCTCTGGCATTTTTAACATGTTTTCATTGCAAATGTACTTCCTAATTCCCTTACCTCACAAGAGTATTCTAATCTCAGCTGAATAATTTCTTTAGCAAGGACTTTAATCAGAAAACCGACTTCCAGGGGGCTTGAACACTAGTATGTCATTTTATCTGGCAATCTCAGTAGCAGATGAGGTAAAGTTTCTGTAAATGTTAAAAGTGACTTGTCATGTTATGAAAATAACCTACCACAGACCTGCTGTCCATACAAGGTATCTAATTATACACCTGCCTGTATAGTATTCTCACAAAATGCAGGAATACTGTTTCAACATCCAGCTTCATAATCCCTTAATTATGAGTGCGAATACTGTTAATATTGAAATATTGACTTTTCTTCTGTTGTAGTCAGAAGAGAGCTGAGGCAAATGGACGTTTCTGTATCTTTTCTGAGTCTTATCTTAGAGAAGCAGACCAGTATCCAGGTGCAGCAGCTCTTGAAGTCTGTGGAAAGACTGTAGTGAGGTGATGGTTTAACAGATTATTATTGACTCTTCTCTGGTCCCTTTTCCACACATAATTCCATTGCATAGCTTCAGGGATGTTTTAAACACCAGCTATTCCTGTGTTGTTAGAAGTACTTAGGTGTTCCTGTAATGCTTAATTCTTTAGAACTTCTGAAACATGAGAATGCCAAAGACAGTTGTTAAAAGTTAACAGTCAAGTCTCTCAGCATACGAATTTGACAGAGACCTGTAAAGTAATCTTGCCCAAATATCTGTTATATATCTAGCTGCTGTACTTAAATTACTACTTTGAAGCTGAAAAAAGCTTTTTATAAGAAAAAAATGCATTTATTGCATTATTTCAAAGCTGTTTTAAAAAAGTGCTTTTTCAGTTTATGCGTCTTTGAAGAACAAGTGAAAAATTCTTTCCTTTTCAGTTGTTTTTTAAGTAATTTCAGAAGTATATTACATTACTGACAACCAATAAAAGGAACCATGGTAAAGATTCTGAAGTGAGATGATGAGGGCCATGTCATACTTCTATTTGGGAGCAAACTTGTCTCAAATCAAACACATTATCTGTTGCCCTGGCCAAATTAATCAGCTAAACATGAAAGTCAGTAAAGCAAGGTTGTCCAGATTGTCCAGTTGTAACCGAATAGGTGCCAGTGTGTGGCATCCAACTAAAGAAGCACCCTTGGAAGAATTTTTCATAATGAACATACACAAGATTAGTAAACTATAGTTACTCAGCACTCTGAACTCTGCAGTGTTTCAGCTTTTCAGGTCTTGATTTTGCAAATTTTATTTTATCCTTTTAGTTTTCAGAGCGTAAGGTAGAACTGAATTGTTCTGAGAATAATGGGAGATGATTGTCATTACTGAGAAGTATTTTATTGGGGTATAAAGTACTCCTCTTGTGCCATCGTGTCAGAATGACATTTGTTTGCATCTTTGTTTGTGAGAACATGACAAAGCACAGCTGCAAAGTATGAAAATTTTCATTATAAACTGAAGTTATGCAGAGCACTAAATTGTACTGAGGTTAGACTTGCAGCTATGAGACTGCTCTGTGAAAAATTAGCCAGGATGCTAAAGAGGAAAAGTCAAGAGATACAGGAATTTTTAGGCCTGGAGATGGTGAAGAGATGGGGTTTGCTCCTGATGAAATGAGATTCACTGAAGTCAGTGGTGAAGGAGTTCTGTTGGTGACACCAGAGACTGGACCTGGCTTCTAGGGAGCTCATACAGACAGAGAGAATGACAGCCATAGATCATTCTGGCTCTTCTGGCTTGGCCTGAGAGTTAAAAAGCCAAACTTAATCAGTAATTATGTGCTGTGGGACATTTGTTGTGACACATTAGGTTGATGATCCTCTTCCCTTAATTCTCTTAATCCTCATCTTACTTGTGCCCTAGTTAAAAATTAAATACCTCAAACACAAATTTGGCACATTATCAATTTTCTTGTGTACCACAGTCCTGTAAACAGGGATTTCATGGCATTTCAGGCACTAACAAAATATGTACATTTGAATCCAGCTACTTGCTGTACCAGTCCATCTTGTATTTATATCAGCAGAAATGCCCATAAGGAGATTCTCACCCTGCATTATGGACCGATCTCTTAATTGTACGCTTTTTCCTTTGGTGGTTATTTTCTTCAGCCAGGCTGGATACAAATAAATACATTCACATTGCAGTACTGTAATTTTCATATACAGAACCGTATCTGCCAATGGACTTGGAAAATTTGGCCGTCGCCAATGGGAAATGTCAGTGCTTATTTAGCTCATGAGTGAAATTAAATGCCAGGCCTCTTCATGTGTAACCTTCTGGGCCTGCTTATTAATGTAAGTCCACTAAAAAAAAATTTCATTATAATTTGACTTTCCCAAACAATAATTCCTTATTCATGGTCAATTAGGAGAGTTTTCCTCACTTAAAAAAAATGTAAGAGGACAAACTAATTAGATACCTAAAATAAAGTTAGTGAAATGGCAGCTAATTTTTTCAGGTAGGTCAAACCTGTATGTTTTACTCCCTCACCTGGGAATAAAAGCATGCATGCAGCACTCTTTTTACAAAGATTTAATATAGCAATGCACCCAGGAAATTGCCTCTTAACTTAGTGTTTACAAATCTTTGCCAACAGCAGTTTAATTTTAGATCTAAAACTCTCCTCAGAACATTGTCCTACCTTGCTCATGTAATAAAAAAAATCAAACAAGCCAACATCTGGAGAGTTCAGTGAACATCTTTATGGGAAGGTAAGTGGTGATTGAGAGTTAGAACTGAATTTTTTATTGCTGACAATAGTTTTTAATTCCATACCATTGTTTAATCTTCACTGTGGTTACTCTGGGGGTATATCTGAGTTCAACATCTTATTTCATGCTCACTGCAGGTTCGCAACAGCTGAATGATAGTGTTGTAAACGAAACTGTAATATGGAAATGAAATATGCTGAGCTAAGAATGTCTAAATCTTCAGTGTTTGTAATTTAAGAGGTTTCATAAAATAATTGCCTGTGTTTTCTCTAGCACTCTGCCGTAAAAATCTCATCTACAAAGCAAACTGTGTGAAGTATTACAAACAATTGCTTTATGATGAACCCGTTTAAGCATATTTTGTGTTCCATTTCAAAATTATATATATGTGCATATAGAACCATTTGGGTCGGAAGGGACCTTTAAACATCATCTAGTCCAACCACCCAGAAGTAAACAGGGACATATTGCAACTAGATCAGGTTGCTCAGAGCCCTGTCCAACCCGATCTCAAGCACTCCAAGGACTGAAGCATCTACAGTCTCTCTGAGTAACATGTTCCAGTGTTCCACCACCCTCATTATAAAAAATTTCTTCCATATATCTAGCCTGAAAACCAATAATTTAAATTTAAAAGATAGGGGGTTTTCATTCCAAATGTCTGGGCTTTCTTTGTTTCATCCATACTTTTGAACTCCTTAGGGTTATTTTTGTTAAAGTCTCATGTAGACAGTGGAAAATCTTGGCAAAATCAGATGCAAATCATTTTACAGCTTATTTCAACATGGCACTTCTGCAGGCATGTCTTGCAGCAGTAACATGAGACACATTAAAGCACAACCAACAGAAGGGGTCAGTAACTTCTGGGCTTGGGACTGGTGCTGTGCTTCAGCAAATGCTCTGCAGCCTTTTTGGTGAGCCTGTTTCATATGGCAAGGGACTAACACCACCTCCGTGGTCAGTCACTGTCTCCACTGCAGAGACAGTGACTGATAAAGAAGAATGGGCAGCTTATGAAAACAGTGATACGTGCACAGAGATCATCTTGGTATGCCCTCAAGGCCTTTTAAGTTACTTTACTTGTAATAAGAGGATGCCAGGAGACCTTTATAGTCTATGTATAGCCTATACACACACACACACACACAGAGATATACACAACTATATACCAAAAGTGTAACATGTTCTGTATCTATACTTGCTGCAAGGTCAAAACCATTTCTGTACTTCTTTCTTCTATCTAAAAAATAATCTGCCTAACAGATACCATCACAATCATTTGCTTGAGTGTACGTTGTCATGCCAAGAGAAGGTTGCTCTGTGGAGTTGCAGGTTCATCCCATCAGTAGCTCATCCTGCATTAATGCCTCCAGCACTAAAGCTAAGAAATCTGTTCTGAGTTCTCTTAACTGACAGGTGACTCTCACTCCTTATCAGCATAATAAGTAACAGTAAGAGCTTTGTAAACAGAGAACATCACTAGGCTTTGTTTTTCTAATCTGTCCACATCCTTGATTACACAAGAAACACAAGGACACAGCAAGAGAAAATCATCTCAAGTAAGTTCTCAATGAAGTATTAGGGCATCAAGTTGTGGTGAAACATTTGGCATTATGTCCTGCGTGCACAACCTCAGTTCCATGCAGCACTTTGTTATTCTCTTTTGGCTGCTTTTTAGGACTGTAGAGAGTAGGACTGTAGGCCCTGTATATACTGTCAGCAGTGCAAATTACATACCACAGTAAATAAAAGGAGACTGTACAACTTGTGCTAGTTTAAATGGGAATTTGCTGCACCCACTTTGTGGTCCTGTTGTGCTTCCGGATCACCACAGTCTGGTCTTGCAGTAAAGGAGAACGCAGCACTTGGTCTTTTTTCTGCATTCCAGACAACAGAGACACTTCATATGTTCTGTCATTGTTCTTCAGAGTCTCCGCATCTCTCTTCACAATCATCCATACTCTAAGCTCACTTGTTATTCTGTACACTTCAGTCATGAGCAGCCACTGGGGATGTGGGAGAAACTCATCATATAATCTGGCAGAAAGCTTTTCTCCTGTGAGCCACAGGACTGGGCACTCCTGATCCTCAGGGCAAATCCAAATATCCTGATCTCACTTGCTCCAGTTTTATGCTACCACAGCTCCATTGATTTCAGTAAATTCATTGATGACGAATATGGGATTAGGCCTCAACCCTAAATATCAAACCCAAAATAAGTGAAATATAGTTTCTTATCAAGTGGGAATTTTTATCATCTAAATCATTCTGGTTTCCAAATATTCTGCCAGTTAAAATGAAGCACTTGGTGGAAGATGTTTTCATGCATGCAGATGAAGGCAACAAAATTTACTATAAAAATTTACCTCGTCCAATATGGGAAAAAGGTACCAACATTGACAGAGATGAATGGTCTTCAATGACTTACCATGAGCCAGCTAGAATTAAAGGCAAAATAGGCACCCCCTGTGGCACGTCACTCTTATGCAGTTTCCTGCCCTAATAATTGGTTCCTGGAAAACCTTGGATTCTACTGATTTGTTCCAATACCCCAAAATATTTTTTAAAAGTTTGTCCATCATCATCAGCTGTCCAGGTCAGTTTGGGAACTGTCTTTGATGACTACGCTGTTTTGAGTTGCAAGATAGTAGGGGAATCCTGCAAGAGCATGTAGCAGTGGCTAATAACTTGGTCTTCAAAGAGGACGAGCATCTTGCAAGGCAGTTGCCTTACAAACTTGAAGTATTTTGTGTGGCCAGAAAGCAGTAAATGTGAAAGGTGTCCTTTCCCTGATTACCCCTGTCAGAGTAGTCCACATCTTGTTTCTAGAATGCTTTATCACGTGTAGTTAGGAGAACATGCACTGTTGCTGTGATAAACTCTGCTCTAACAAGAGTTTGCCTGATATTCCTTAGCACCTTGCTGAAATATTAGCATCTGTTAATCAATACCTGTTAAAAATTTGAGACTCAAAATATGTTGTGCTCTCAGATGGGTTTATGTGTAACAGTATAACAGTTGTACTAGTTACTGATGTAGTGACTGCATAAAGAGAAGCAGATGCAGCAGTGACCCTTCCATGATGCTTTATCTGAGGAGTTCTGCCTCAGAGTAACCAGGATGTTTTTTGAACTCGTTTCTAGAAGTTCAATTCCCCACAGAACAGACAAAAAACTCTAGCTCTTCCTTTAGCCAAGGCATGCAAAACGTTTGTAACAAATGGAACCTTAGAGCTGAGAGGGGGAGGAGGAACTCTGCAGTATCACCATGTCACTGGTGTATTCCGGAGTAACATTTACTGACCCTTGACCAGAGCCAGAACCACACTGCCCCGCTGGGAGTGTCAAACTACGACACAACGGAAAGTGTTTCCATTTTTCAAAAAACTTTAATAGTCCTTTATCCGTCTAGTACTTGAGTACCTCGGAGAAATCCATGAACTTCAACAATGTTACAAGGAGCTGGAGAGATTGATTTAGATACAGAAATTCTGTAAGGGGAAAACCGGCTTCTTACATAAATTCATTGTGTATGTTCTGATGTCAACAGAAAGATGCACGCACTTCAAAAAATCCAGCATGTGTTTGAATGGTTTTCTTGAAGTGAGATAAATGTCTCTCTATTATGGAGCAAAGCTAACTGGTTTAGAGGATGCATCTCACTTTTAAATGATTTGAAGAAGTGAGATAAATACCACACAAAAGTGTATTCTTAAGACTCCTGAGGAGCTTGAAGCAGAACCAAAAAGTAAATATATGTCTCTCACAACCTACTCTGATAGCTTAACCACTTGTCAGTCTGTTATGTTTCACTTATTTTATTACTGATCCTATTTATTATTTTTTATATTAATTATATATTTTTATATGATACTATTATTTTTATACTAGCTTATTTATTAGCACATATTTTATCTCTGTATCCTAGCATCACAGAGTAACCATATATATACAACAACATACATAATAAACCAAATGGTAAATGGGAGAAGAAATGTATGTAGCAGCTCTTAGCATAAATTTATGCAAAGTGGCAACCAGTTGGGAGAAAATTCTTTATAAGCATTGAATTCTAGTAAAAACACATACTGTGCCTTAGAACAATTCTTTACTGTTTCAAGAATTTGGTCTCCTTAGTAGAATAAGGCCACGTATGGCTATATAGAAAATAATCCACACAATACCAAGGCATTGCATCATACAAGCTAGTATGTGCTGTTAACACTATCAAGAAAATAGACATCTATCTCATATTAAGCTTTTCTTTGTTGAAAATGTATATTTATTCCTAACAATGGCAATTAAATAAGCAGAAGATTGGGCCTCATTCGTTTAGAAGCAAGGAAACAGAAAAGGAGACAAAGAACACCCAAAGGCAGCTCCTGTGCTATGGACAGGATAGTTGCCAGCTCCTTCAGTTGAGGTTATTCCCGACAAAAAAGTTAGCTCTCCTTTTAGGGAAATTGGTGCACAGGGAATTGAATACTTAATCAGTTGGAGAGAAACTTCTTTGCTCTCAGCTGATAAGTAATTTTGCCTGCAAAGGGCTGTTAAAATTCCCACGTGAAACGCATACACAAGCTTATCACTGGAAAAGGATGAAGTTGTCAGCCTGGGTAGATGCATGTTACTTGGAGGCCATCACTTTCATTGTGGCCGTGTAGCTGCAAGCCAAATTCAGAGAGTCTCATTCACCGTGCTTTAGATTTGGATTTCAGCTTCAGCTATCACACATCCTAGATGCATGCCAAGTCACAATGGGGAACCTCATAGAAGTTCAGCATCTGGATGGAATGGCTGCTTCAGGTGCAGATTTCTCTAAGATCTGAATTTGACAGGTGCTGTTGTCTTTTAGGTAACTCAACACACATTGCATCTGAAGAGGCTGTACTGGTTTTTGTAGCCACGTTTTATGATTACTGGCAAGTAATAGCTTTAACCTCTAGCAGAGGGGAGCAGAATGACTCTGGCATACAACTGATTCGAGCAGACAGCGCAAAGCTGCAATCTACTCTTCCAGTCAATATAAACTGACAGTGTGATTATGTATCTTCAAAATAAGAATGCACTCTGGAACAGCTCAGGAAATACTTACCAAGTATAATTATTATTTAAACACAGCACCCACAGAAAGCTCATCACTCAAACATCTGGATGAGGTGTTTTATTCCAGTAGTCATTCCTTGGTGATGGAAATGACATTTTCATGTTTAGATAATGGTAAAGCTTGTCTTTAAAAATGGTTTGTTGAAATACAACGTACATGTTTCCATGTTTGTGATGCTTGCTTCTCAAAATAGCTGTTTGTTTTTCCCTTGTTTTTCTGCAGCAGTTAAGATAATGGAAGAACCGGAATCCTCGGGCGATGACATTGTAGCTACAGCCAGCATTTACAACACGTTGCCTTTCTTTATTGGTTCAAGTGATCTCTCTACCACACAGCCTGAAGATGTTATTACATATGTGCTACCATCAGACCAAATAGGACTGCTGCCTGCAGCAACCAGCCCATCCTACAGCCACTCTGAGATCATCGAACAGTCCCCTGGAGTACCAGATGCCCCAGTGCCCTCATCTGAGAGCGTTCCTCCTGATGGCACTGGGACAGGAGTGCAGGATATTGCTGACGAGTTAGATCACATCGGCGTGGTGAGCACAGCAGCGCTGGATGAAGTGGAGCATGGCAGTGGTTATATCTCAGTGCTGATAACTGAGCCTGCAGAAGCCACCGCAGCTCCTACGCTGAAGTATGTAACTACCAGCTCCATGACAACCGCAGGCAAAGGCAAAGAGCTGGTGGTTTTCTTCAGCCTGAGGGTAACCAACATGCACTTCTCTGATGACCTCTTCAATAGGAGCTCTACAGAATACAAAGCACTAGAACAACAGTTCATGCAATTGGTGGGTGCAAATCAACTTGAACAATGTATGCAATAGTCAGGCACAGTTTAAAGAAAAGCACTGAAGAGCACAGCGTTTTAACAGTACCACACCCTAGTATAATTCAATCTGATAAGCTGTATTTTTGAGGGATCTATAAGCCAGGGATACTCTCAGGTTATGAGGAAAGAGTTTATGAAGTCAGTGATGAAAGTTCTCACTTGTTCAAGAGATTCCAGATACGTGCCTGGCATGTCTTTTATTTGGCTTTTTCTTAGAATCACATCAACAGTATAGCAGTGCTGATTACATCTAAGGCTTGTGTCTATATGCTGGGTTTAAAAATAGGCCTTTTAAAACATATCATAGTTTAGCAGTGGAAAGTGATTATATATGGATTTTCTCTGTGGGTACAATAGGGCAGCAGGTCAGCTCAGTAACATGCCTATTATGCTATGCCCTAACCTGCCTGGATGGAATATTTGAAAATAATTAAAGTTGGCTTTTGAGTGAGGTGATTTTTTTCTCTTCCAGATGAATAAATTCCCCAGCTGCTCTGCATTTCATTACAAGGGGAAATTGCTGCCCATCCATCTCAATATATTATTAAGAAAGACTCAAAAGTCCAGAAGAAGATATTACTATATAGAAAAGTGAACACAGTGGTAGAGATAAACAATTGTATTATATTCAGAGAAATAAGTGTGTGATGTGTGTACTTGATAATGAACTGAGACTCTAAGGTAAATTATTAAGAGATAGACATTGACAGTAAGGTAAACTCACGGCAAATTTCTGTTTTGCAGCTACTTCCATACCTTCAGTCCAACCTTACAGGCTTTAAGCAGCTCGAAATACTTAACTTCAGGAATGGAAGTGTGATTGTGAATAGCAAAATGAAATTTGCCAGGACAGTGCCATACAACATCACAGAAGCAGTACACTGTGTTTTGGAAGATTTCTGTGATGCTGCAGCCCAACACCTCAATCTGGAGATTGACAGCTACTCCCTGGATATTGAGCCAGGTACGATCATATTATTAATGTATGTGCAAAATCAAAACTAAGCAGATAATCTTTTCCAGTGTGCTACAGCTTCAGAAGTATTACTGTTTTGGAAGTAACAACTTTAACAATAGCCTCCCAGTGATCGGGAGGAATAAGAAAAAAACAAGATGCTGCAAATTATTTGCAGACATATTTTTGTACTGTAATGAAAGGCTGGGTGGAGGTGTTGATCTATGGATGTACACTAACTGCTTTTCAGAGTCAAATATAGTGAACCAAAACCTCTCTAGAATAAAGGCTGGGCAAAGACAGGTATAAAGAATGCCCATGTGAAGTTTAAAGGAGTGACTATGCAAATCTTACACCCAAGTATATAATCAAAACTTGTGATTATTTCTGCAATGTTGTAAGCAAAGCATAGCTTACAACATCATTAAAGGGCTGCAGAGTTCAAGACAGGAGATAGTTTCTAGGAATAAATAGATTCTACAGACACTTACTAATCAGAGCATAACTATATGTAACATTCCATATAGTTGTAATTCCAGAATTCTTCCTTAGTTAATACTTTTCAAATAAATCTGTTGCCTTTGTTAAACAGTAGACAGTCAGTAACAACATATCTGGACACTACTGCAATGCCAGAAGCTTGAAGTTTTCTAAAACTATACTGTTTTATAATACTAAAGCCTGGGTCTATTTTCAGGTTCTGGTAATTATTTCAGGGCTGAATTTAATTGAATTGGCATGAAGAAGAATAATATCAGTACCTTAGCCTGCAGAAACCTTTGGCAGTTTTGGTTAAGCTGTATTCTTATGTACAGATCTCTGACAATTCCAGAACAAAAATCTATTTATAATTCATTCAGGTGGTTTCTAATCTGTTGTCATTTTACGTATCTCCTTGTGACCACTAACAGCATATATAGTGTGTGGTAAAGGAAGTTCACAAAATCAGAATAGTCAAACCCTCAACTGCCATGATAAAGTGATGTTTTGCTGAATAAGTATTAAATTAGTTCATTAGAAAGAATGAACTTGGGGCTACCACAGGTTCTCTGTTTTGGCAATAAATTTTCATTAAATAAAAACTAAAATGAGAAAATTGCTAAAATGCAAACAAAAAAAATTAAAAATCTTTCATCTTCATCCATATTGGCTGCTTTACTGATGTGATTTTTCTTGTGGCATCAAGAAAATGATATCACAATGAGTTTGCTGAGAGAGATGTTCCTTCAAGGCTTATTGACAAGCAGCAAAATGTAAAAATAGAAGAAATTATGTTTAGAAGGCCTGTATATTTCCATACATGTTTCAAAGCTTTGTTGTCTTTTCATTTCAGAAAACAAAGAAATTTAAAAAAACAAGCAAACAAATAAAAAAAAAACACCAAAACAAACAAACAAACCCCAAAAAAAACCCCAGCCTGTTTAGTAAATTAAGGTAATTTAAGCAAATTTCTATTTCATGTGAAAGTAAGAGCCATCTAGTGGTAATAATTGGATTGAAACCCAAATGAACTGACAGTCCAAAATATATATATAGAGAGAGATATCAAGAATCAGCAGCCACAAAGAGTCATAAATAATACCATAAATTATAGCATGGTGGGCTTTTAAAAATACCTGTATGAATTATTTTTGTACAAACAAAAATAACTGTTTTATCAACAAACACTTTGTCACTTTGACCATTTTTCCTTTAGAAGTGTTCTGGTTTTGTTTGTAGTGCAATTTTGTGTGGGGTGAGAAATCAATCTGTAAGATTTAATAGTCCCCTTTGATTTGTCATATGGTTTTGTTCCATTGCAGACTAAACTTAGTAATTCCCAATAGTAGTATCAATGACCAGAGCAAAGTACTTGGATTTTTTTTTTTTTTTTTAACTTGAGGTTTGTTGGTTTTAACATATCATATAAATAAGGGTCCGGCTGACAATAAAGTTACCCAGTTGTTAGAGTTTACATGGACGTACATTTACAGGCGCAAAGTAGATCCCAAATCAACATGCACATTGTATATAGCAAAGGCAAACAGAGCACAATAAAACTCACTAGTCTAAAATTTAAAGGGGAAAAGGAAAAAAAAAAAAGGCAACCATGAAATTATAAAAAGGTTAAAAATAAACAGCTTTGTTGGATTCATTTCTACCAATTAAGCATATCCTAGCATGTGTCCGAAATTTCTAGTACTACTATAAAAAATGTAATGCTCGTTTTTCACTGAAATTAGTATTCCTGAGTATCTACAACAGAGCACAAAGTCGCTTTGGCAGAAAATTCTCAACCAGTTAGTACCTACGGGTACTAGCTGCAATATCCAGTATGAATCTTCTTTTTTACTACAAATTTTTCTTCCTAAGAAATTTTAAGCCCACATAGAATGATAAAATAGAAATATAGAATCATTTTGGTTGGAACAGACCTTTCAGATTATCATGTCCAACTGTTAACCCAGCACTGCCTGGTCACTACTAAACCACATTCTTCAGCAATTCATCTACCTGTCTTTTAAATACCACTAGGGATAATGACTCCATCACTTCCCTGGGCAGCCTGTTCCAGCGCTCCACAACTCTTTCAATTAAAAATTTTTTCCTAATATTATCAAACGTAAACCTTCCCTGGCACAGATTGAGGCCTTTTTCTTCTTGTCCTATCAGTTGTTACTTGTGAGAAGAGAGCAGCCCCCACCTCGCTACATCCTCCTTCCAGGCAGTTGTAGAGAGTGGTAAGGTCTCCCCCGAGCCCCCTTTTGTGCAGGCTACCACAACCCCCGTTCTCCTTTCAGTTCAGCCACTCTTCATGAGGCTTGTGCTCTGGGCCCTTCACCAGGTTTATTGCCCTTCTTTGGACACCTCCAACACCTCAATGACTTTCTTGTAGTGAAGGACCCAAAACTGAACCCAGAATTTGAGGTGTGGCCTCACCAGTGCTGAGTAGAGGGGAACAATCCCTTCCCTAGTCCTGCAGGCCACTCTGTTTCTAATACAAGCCAGGACATAACTAAAAAGGCCCACAAATCCCACCTCATATCTGTGTATCTGCTCTCATTTCCTTCTCTGCGCTTTCTTTTCTCATTTTTGCACATATTGGGCGTTTTGCCTTTCGAATTCACACATCTTATTGAAACTGTTTGTACCCCCAGGCCTGCTTCTCATCTTTTGCCTTTTAAGGGCCTTACCCCATAGTATCCAGGAAACTGCCTCCATGAGACAAGATGCAGCCCTGCTCCTCTTTGCCTTATCAGCACAAACTGAGCAGGGCAGTGGTTTGAAAGGACTCCTTCTGGGTCTATTTTCATTTCCAGTAAGAAACAAAGAACAGGACAGGAGAAGTAGACTTGTGTGACAGCTGGAGTTATAACTTTAAGTTGTCCCTCATTTTGGCCTTCTTATGAACATCAGCAGGCTCATTTTCCTTTAATCTCCCAGAGCCATTCCTTACTATTATTTAGAAATCAAAACCAACCAAACAAAACCCATCATGTTTTCCTAATGTAATGCTAACACATCATTTAAAAAAACCAAAACAAAACAAAACCTGCAAGCATGTGTTTTCACTAGGCTGTTAATATTTCTAGGTTGTAGTCCTTGTAGTACTGTGCAATATTCAATAACCTATTTCCCTCCCTTGTCATGTTCTGAGTTATATGTTTAAGATCATTACAGCCAAAATTATTTCTTAAACATATGCATGGTTGTAACATATTATCCATGCTCTTACAGTAAAAAAAATAAAAATAAAAATAAAAAGGATAAAAGTATCCAAATGTGAAAATCCTTGTAAGTGAGGTGAAAATAAAATCACAGCTTAATAATAATGAGGTAAACAAATGTGGAAGTAAACATAAGCTTGCATGCTTGTTTTGTCATCTACAGCAAGATGGATGCGTGTCCTTTTATGCCTGACTACACCTTCCTATTAAGGCACATGAGTAGCAGGCCAGTGAATGTGAACTGTTGTCTCTAGCTGCCACAAAGCCTGCCGAGTTACTCTGGGGTAACACATCAATTAATGATTTGCCCATCCTTTACAGCTGATCAGGCAGACCCATGCAAATTCATGGCGTGTGATGAGTTCTCTGAATGCATAACGAACGAGTGGACAAAAGAGGCCGACTGCCTCTGTAAACCCGGCTACGCCAGCCAAGACGGGTCACCCTGCCGGAGCCTCTGCGAGCTGGAACCACATCTCTGCACCAATGGTGGGAAATGCGAGTTAGTTCCAGGAAGAGGAGCTGTCTGCAGGTAAATAAATGGGGATTAACAAGCATTCTGTTAACAGACCCCTATAAGTCTATTGTGTGAACAAGCAGGGCTGAGTATATACTTCTCAACAGTACAAACTATGCTAATAAGCCCAGACATCAACATTCAGACACTTTAAGCTACATTGTAATACCCTTCTTCAACACAGACTCACTATGGATAAATCCATTTCTACATGTTAGTAAATGCAGAACATCAGATTAGTTATTTTTTAGAGATGCTTTAGAAATTTATTAGAAATTCAGTATCACTGATAGAGAAGACATACAAAACCACGCATTATTTTCAGGTTTCCAAAGACATCTTGTAAAAATGAAATAGCACATTCCCATTTTTGCTATTAATGTAGTATTTTAAGAAAGTATAATTTTCTATTGTGTATTAAAAAGGGAAATTTTATAGTTATAAACACACCTGTGAGCATCATTTTCATTCCAGACCACCCAATAAAGCATACAAAGGCTGAGGCTGCTTTCAGAACTTCCTGGGAAAGACTTGAAAATTAGCAGCTCCTCCTAACTGCAAATATATTACGTAAGGATTTTTACACAAGATCATGTTAAGCCAATATTGAGAACTACCATAGTACTTGAATGTATTAATTCTCTTTTAAAAGTATCAAAGTTCATCTCATTGCAAGACTGCACTATCCAGAGTGTTACGTGAAACTATAATAGACTGGCTCACAGGAGTTGGCCAGCCACATGTATAAACAAGACACAAGTTACAGTTCTTGCATTTGTTTATTCCCTCTTAATATTGACTTTACCAGGTTAATGCTATGTCTTTTAGAGTACTTAGGAAAAATGTCAAAAAATAAGACTACCATGCAAATTATTCATACCACAATTTCACTGTAACAACTTAACTGCCATAATTCATCTTCTGCGGTGGGCGTCACAGAAACTATAATAGATTATATTGAATTTGCTGCAGTTACTGCTAAGCTCATGACTTGTGGAGCTACAGTACTGCGTCTGCAGTATTTTGTACTAGAAATCAGCCTGTGAGCTAGAGGTCCTCTTCAAAAATTTATCGCAGTAGCAGAGCGTACAGCCTGCTCCTCCAAGACCAACACACGAGGGAATATGATACGTTTCTATTTCAGAAAAGCCCTGACCAGTACAGTAATAACCAGACCATCATTTGTAATGATAGCAGTATTAAAATAAATGATTTTTTATTTTTGTGAATTATAGTAAGTTACAAATTTACCACCAGTTTCAGACTGACAACTTGTGAAAACTTGTATAGTCAACACAGAGAAAACTATGGCTTATTATTAGCTTTGGGTAAGTGCTGGTTTTGCTTGTGAATTTACTCTGAACCACACCTAGTTTTTCCACTAACTGGAACCCCTGCATTCTCGTATAAAATAAAGCAATCTTCTCCCTTGCTTTAAAGGGAGCTATTTATAATAGAACTCATATTCCAGACACAAATAAACACAACACAGGCTTCAAAGATGTGTTTAGACATTAGCCCAAAACACACCTGAACTTTTAAGGTTCTAAACCACAAATCTTATTTCAGCTTCATTTGTGGAGCCAGAAATTGGTCAGAGATGTTCCAAATGCATCATTTCCTTAAAAACTGTAGGTTGGCAAAGAATGTGTAGGTGTCTTTTTATTTAACACTCAACTCTCACGAACCTAAGAATATTATCTTCCCTCTATTATCAATCCCATAATTTCATACAGACATATAACAATGACTTGTATTGGGAATACTGTGCTTATATGTAATTGCAGATTTTCCTTTGTTTTCATTTGAGGTACTCTGTATTTTCTGCCTTCAAGTTCTGTATATTTTTCTCTTCCTCTCCCTACTTTAGATGCCCTGCACGTAGACACCAGCTTTACCAAGGACAGCGCTGTGCAAAGTTTGCTCCAGAACCCAAACAACCCTTCATTTTTAGACCTCTCACTCTTGGCTTAATAAGCCTTGTTTTTCTTGTCATCATTTTAATTATTAAGTTAAGAAGAAAAAGCAAAAGAAATTCTAATTTGCTGTAAGCCGCTCACAATCTTTTTTTTTTTTTTTTCACATTTCAAAATATTCCTTTCATTCTTTTGCAATTTAAAATCTTACCTAAACAAAAATGTTCTGTATTGTAGAAGTCCTACTCTCAACAGCTGCAATTCAGAAAATACTGTAAGGATTAATCCTGCTTTTGAACACGATGAACCCATTACTAGCTTTTGTCACACGACTTGTAGTGTAAGTGCTTGTGTCAGTTCCTCAGAGATCACTGATCACGAAGCGTTACATGAGCTTGAAAACACAATTCAGCATGGAGGTAAAACGCATGCAAATCCTTTTCTTACCCCTCAACAAACAGCCCTATCTCGAATAACAGGTCCATCTTCGTGTATTAATTCAACTAAATCCAATTTTGTTCTCTTACTCGGCAATTTCAGAACTAAAAATACTAACTCATTTATTTGCTTTCCACATTTACGCTGTGTAGGTTTCACAACAGGACTGTAGAACTGCTTTTCTTACAGCTCTCTTGCATGGCTTCGGTGGTCCTTCCTATCCGAGTGCTTTTTGTGATTCAGTGAAATAATCAAATCCACTCTTGATTGTTTTTTTTTCTTTTTTAACTGCTGTAGGCCACCAGACCAGTTTACAAAGCCAAGACTGACCAGTTAGTCTCCAAAATTCTTCGTTTCCAGCATCAGACAGACAAAACCAAGGTTGGTGACTATTTTCAAGAGCTTTTAAAAAAACGTGATTTTCCTGTTTCTCAGTGTTACCAGGAAGCCTCTTTGTACTAATTCCATACAAATAAAAGCTCAGGGTTTTTTTTTTCAGGGTTGTTTGGTTTGGTTTTTTTTGTCCTTGATAGGACAACAACGATCCCTTCTTAAGTGCTTTTTTGCAACGAAGTTCCATTGTATACCCATTTGCTAATGTGGTAGTCAATGAAACGCATGAAGGAAGAAAGAATAAAATGAGAAAGCAACACAAAGTGCAAATCAAAGGGGAGTTTTTGAAGAGCAGTAACAGATCGTTTAAAAATATCTTGTGTCTGTTTAAGCTACGTATAGTTTGAAAGCAGAGGAATTCCAATCTGAGCAGAATACTGCTCATATCAAACATTATTTCAAGATATGCAACTTGAAAACTCTTTTATGTTTGGGGAAGAAGATACTGGCACTAGTTATATATAGTATAGGTGACAGGATACGGGCCTACATCCATCTTTGGCTTAAGCCAGTACACTGTTGTGTAAATAAGGGAACAAATAATGATACCACATAGAAAAATTCATTTTCACTGATCTTCATCATACCCAGGTCTGTTCTCTTCACATAATCCAGGTCATAGTTATGGACTGAGCTGACAATGGGGGAATTTGAACACAGTGACAGAGATTGACAAGTCAGCAGGGAGCAGCAGTTCAGAAAAGCTCAAGAATGAGTTGGCTTCACTGCTGACAAAAACAAGAGCACAGATATATGCAGTTAGTATTTTACACCCATCTTAAAAGAAATGGGACTGTGGGTAACTGCAGACCAATAAACTTTCATATCAGCTGAACTATTTAAAATTACTAGTGATAAAAGCATTAAATATTTTATGAAAGGAATAAAATGACACAAATGGCAAAATAAAAGTATCATCTAGATTGTATCTGAATTGTCAAAAGCATATTGACAAAGCTCTTCTCAAGATCTAGTTAAGGAAATTGATTCAGGTATAAGTGAATCAACCACAAAACAGCCACATGTTTAAGAAAAGAAATTAGGTGGGTTTGGTGACTTTTTCACAATTACTTCAGATCAAAGTGTGTGTTTACATCAAAGCCTTTATGTTGAACATGTTTTTAATTATTTGAAAAAAAGTTGATGAAGAAAGCTAGATGTAGACCACAGCTTTCTTTAACTGAAGCTAAGAGCACCACTTCCACATCACAATCTAGAAAACTCCTTTTGGACTAAGACTTAAAACATAATATGGCACTTGAATTGATTTTCAGAAGGAAGTAGATATTTAGAACTCATAGGCCAAATTGAAAATGCCAGTCCTTAAATTCTGTTCTGCAATGTGTAATGACAGCAGTGACAGCTTTTTAGGACATATTAGCTATAGTAAGTACAGCTCTGTATTTATAAATGCGTATGTGAAAATAAGCATAAAATTCTAGCAGAAACTGAAATAACCTTCAATTCCTTCCTAAGCATGAAAAATGTCTCCAGTTTAGTTACAGGGTCTCTACACTGACAATGATTGCAAAACTTAGCCACCAGAGCGGGTTTGGTTTGGTTGGGTTGTTACCCAATCAGTCATCCAGGAACCAACAAACATGTTTCACATCCAGGTGAAGAACTTGCTCCTCCTCCTCTCTGAGCTCAGTAGAAAACACTAGTTCTCGCAAGCAGCTGAAAACCACAGATAGCTCTCTACATGGCTAAGTCTCTGGGAACTTGGTGTGTCTTGCTCTATGAATAGCACAATGAGGAATGACTCCTCTCTCATGAGAAAGTCATCTTTCTTTGGGCCAAAGCAGAATGTGACAATGAGCTAGAATTTCCACATTCAAATGGATCAGTTCATTCAAACTGAGTCATAAGATCAAGAAGTCCACAGCCAGTTGGCCTACTATGCTTGGGAGTCAAACATGCCCAAGTTCTCTAAAAATGATCCAGCTGACCTGACTCTCTGCTACCTGCCTCACCTACACATCTGCTCTCTGCTCCTTTGGGATGAAAGCTGAAGGCACAACCTCATTCAAAGTGCAACTTTTCTCTTGTAATATCTGCTGTCCCTGTTAGAGGCTGTGCTGGACAGTCTCTGGCCAGCGAAAAAGGTGCTAGAAAAAAAAGCACAGCACTTTATAGCTGTAAGGGTCTTATGTCAAGTTGATGGTAAAGTCTCCTTCATTTCATCCAATGCATCTTATTTTATAAACATTCCTTATTTGTGCTCATACATGGCAAGGCTGAGCAGGCTTCTTTTTCAAGGCGTTATCCAGCAAAATCCAGTAATGGATATCACTTGTAAAGAAAAAGGATTTTGTTTAGAGTCTTCACAAACTTTTCTCAACTTGCAAAAGAACTGTACTGCAACAGAAACCACAGAAAATCAGCTTTAACAGACTTAGATAAAACTTTAGAGGATCCAGAAATATTTGACACAAAATAGCCCAGCAGCACTGGAAATAATCCACTGGACAAGAAGATGGTAATTTGTTTCTTAATTCTGAACCTCATTGGCATGGGCAAATACCACTTCACTTGACGTAACCTAGATGAAGCCTAAAAGTAATTATAGGTTGTCCTTAAGAAATATGTAGAATACACCATCATTTGCTCATCAAAACGAGTAACTGACACATAGCACAACCCTCTGAAAAACTGACTCTCAGTCACCAAGAAACATGACTGAAACTAAATCTGAGGCAAACTCAAATGCTGTTATTTTTTCATCCTCATGTCAGTCACAGGGATCATCAAGCAAACAATATTTGGGATTGAAAATAATACAACAACAAGACAAGTTAGCCTGCTGGGTCTCCCCTATCAATATCAGAGACATCGCATTTTGTTCCCAAAAATCACAGGGGAAAGAAGACCCAAAATAACACAGAGAGATGGAATTTCTGTGCTCTTAGCTCAAGAATATGAGGTATCAGGTTTTATGAATTCATGAGTTTGCCTGGCACACTTGCCACTCTTACACATGAATAATGCATAGAAGCCGAATGCCCCAAAGGTCATTTTATCCCAGGTCTCCTGTAACTGTGAACCCTGTAGATACTTTACATACAGCGTCTTTTGTAGCACACTGTATTTAATTATTTTACAGTCAAAAATATGTTCTTCAGATTATTACAATAGTGGTGGTACTAGGGTTTTTTTCTTATTTCCTACAGAGACACAACATTGTTATACCAGGAAGGAAAAATAGTAATTTTACTCTAAATAGTAATTTTACTCTGAGTTCAATGGATTTGTATGTAAAAAATAACTTCATGATTAACTCAATACTTCTTACAATAAACTGGAGATTATCTCAACAGATTTTAGCAACACCTTACCTATTAGCCACAGATAATGCATTTGCAGATTCAAAAATGCTTTTCAAATGTCTTATAAGACTTTCTCTTACAGGTATTCAAAAAAGAAGGCCTGCATTATTCAAGACTGGACTTCAGGTTGACTATGTATATGAAAAAAACTCAAGGATTCCTAAAGATATAATGTTTTGGCTCTAAAATCAGTACACATTAAAAAAATATAAAAACATGACGAAGTTGACCAGCTACTTGATGATGTCTAAAACTTGCCTCGTCTGAAGTCACCAGTGCTAAGATGAATGAATTAAGCATCCAGTGCTTACACCGTTTTTTTCATTTAAGAGCTGAGTGCTAGAAAGATTTTGCTGAGAAGTGACATTTTCAACATCGAACGTCACAACCATTCTGGTAAAAATGTCAATAAAACTTAATTGCATTTGTATACCCTTTTATTAACCTTCTTTATATACACTAATGTAAATGGCAATCACGAAAATAAGAGCTGCCAATGACCAAAGGCCACATTAAAAGTGTTTGGGAACTTTTCCATTCTCTCCTTACAATGCTCACACTGCAAATCATGCAGAAGTTGGGATTAGTTTTTCTTAATGGTTCCTATGAGGATCAGATTACTACTTTTCTGTTAATAAACACTTTGTGTATACATATGTACATATATATATCACTGCTTAATTTCTGGTGAGAGTTAAACTGCCCGGTTATCTCAAGACTTCAAACTTTTGGCTGACACAATACCTGCAGTTTGATCTTTTCAGAACATGAGATTTACATTCACAAGCACTCTCCCAGCAGGAAGCCGATTTCAGAGTCACACATACACTTTAAACTTGGCATACACACAAATAATTTTGAGAGGCCACTACTAGTTTTTGTAGGAGAAATGTAAGCAGATGATGGGCAGTCATGAAGTATTCCATAGGTTTAGTAACTTGTGCTCTACGGAGCCACAATCCTGATGGAAGTATGAGCATTACCTTACCTTGAACATGTTTTTCTAGAGCATATCTACATTATATGCTGCATCAGTGCTGTGCAATGCTCAGGCAAATGGCACTGTCTGCTGCTTGGTGCATACCAGAAGTTGTACTTACAGCTCAAACTGAGCTTCTGCAAAGTTCATGACTGTACTGGACCACAGCTCCTCTTTCAGAAGTGAAATACATTATTTTCATGTGTTCAGGACAGTAGCCAATTTTAATGACAATTCTTTTTGCTTTGTACCACAGTTACCACGGAAAAGACCGAGTTTTAGTTTACCTTAGTATGTATACTTATTATGTATGCAAAAAGAACTGTTTACGAACTCCAAACAATTAACTGCACAGATTTGCCTCCAAAACCAGCAAAACTGGTGACTGTGTACAAATGAAGGCAATGCACCAAGAATACAAGGTTGAGTTTCTACAGCTGAGATAGTGTTTTACCTACTTACTTTAACTAGGGGAGAAACAAAGAAAAAGAAATCTAAAATGGGGTTTTACACAGTAACAACTTCAGAATAAAACTCTACTTTAAAAATATTTCTTGCAGGGCACTGGAAGTCATCCCTGCCAAGAAATGTTAGGTTTTCACTACTGCTCATGTAACTTAAGAACACATTAAGAATGCTGAAAGCATTCAATTTTTTCCATTGCAAATGTATTTTTGTATGTGTTTAGTCTATTTCAATTCATACTAGTTATCACTAGTCAGATTAAAAAAATAAGTAATTTTAAAATGTGTATTTTAATAATTATTCATGATTGTATTTATCGCTCTCAACTATTAATTACCAAATATATTTGCTGGATGTAAGCCTTTTGTATTTCAATAAAATATAATAAAAATATTTACCTGAAAATTTCACATGAAATTGAATTGGTATTGAATTTCCCACTAAAACACATCACATTATCTTAAAATTGATGTAAAGCTACAGTTGAAGGCCATAAGGATAGTGAAACAAAATTATATCTCCTAGATATCAAAGCCTGAATTCAATGTTTTCAAGTTTAAAAAAAAAAATTTTTTTGGCCTTTAAGACAGGAAAGTTTGATAACACTGGGTTTAAGACACTAAATAAAATCCAACACCACATCCCCACCCTGCACATAAAGCTCTTCCTGCAGCATATAAAGTTGAATCATTGTAAGTGGTTTCACTAGTTACTGATAATCATGGTCTAAACAGAAAAAGATATAAACAGCATACAGCATAGAAAATTATAAACGTTTGAAGTAATAATAATAAAGGTTAAAAAATTAGTAAGAGAAGTAAAAAGATATTTGTTTCAACAAATAATGAGAAATGGGGAAATGAGGTATGATAAAAAGATAACAGAATCAGAATTATTCAATATCAGAATGTTATTTTCCAGGAGCACTTACCTCAGAAAGTAAAGACAAACTCTTTACTAGAGTAGCTTTAAGCATCATAAACATCTGATAGAAAAGCTTCAGGCAGTCCCAGCACACAAATTCTTTTATCCTTCTCATAATGTAATTTACCCTTACTTATTATGCTTTAAATCTTTAAAGACAAAGTGGTAAGAGATACAACTGAGATTTCAACATGGAATGTATTTATTTTTTTATTTTCAGTACAGTGTTAGGAGGTCATTTAAATACTTTAAAGATTTTGGAGAAAAACCCAAAGGATTTGACTAGCTAAAGAAAAACAATCTTATCAGTGTATGAAAGACAAGTATTTAATGACCTTGTGATCTTCAAAGTAGCATTCTCTACAAAATTCATATTCCTGGGTCATCTACTCAAGAATGTAGCCCAGCACGGTGATTCACTTTCCCTCCTTTGTTTTGTGGAGTGTTTTATACAGAACATCTCAACTATAATGGGCAGCTTCACTGAGAGGCAGGAAGTTGGTGTTTGGTTTGGTTTGGTTTTAAATCAAACACACAGAACCAAGCCAATATGTTTACCTCATCACTTTGCTTTAAGAAACAAGTTAATTTTTTCCTCTATAATCATAGATCAGAAAGGCATTAGGCAGTACTGCAGTCGTACAGATCAATCCCCTCTCCACCTTTTTTATTTCCTCTCCAAATTAACCAACAGTATCATTATCTGACACAGTAGATGGGACAACGGAAACAACCAGTGAGCACTTGAATATTGCCCAACTTAAGAAAAAAAAAAAGTTATCTGAAATGAAGTGACAGGGGTTTTTTGTACAAAAACATCAGTAAAACTAAAAGCAGATGCTGCCTTTGTTGCAGAAATAAAAAAAGCCTGCTACTGTGCAAACTACAATACTCTGATTTTTGGAATGCACCGTCTGCTTGCCTCAGGCATACTTCTGGGACTGTGCAAAGAGATAGGAACACCTTATTTGAGAACATCCAGCCACCAGTTCATTTTCCACTATTTCAAAGTCAATTTTGTATTCCTGACAGCTCATATTTGTTAGTCGTTTAGTTAACAGTAATTCCTATACATTCCATTCTGGAAAATAAATTTTCTTTCTGATGCCAGTCAAGGAAATCCTGGCATAATCAAAGGAAGAGACTGGAAAAATAAAGTTAATCTTCCACATACACACATACTTAAGTATTGAGGTTCTTTGCTTACCGTGTTCAGTTTCATAACATTTTTTTCATTTTTATACATATATATTAAAAAAAATTGAGACAATGTGGTAGGTCAAGAAGCTAAATCTAGTTGCTAATAAACACAGGTTAGGGCACCACAGCCCTGTATCAGTTCCTTGTATCTCAATAACAATCACAGCTTCTTGCAGTGCTATGTTTCTGGAGTCTGGAGTTCTGAAACTTAGGTTCCAATTCAGCAACATTAAACCAGGAATCTAAATTTCACAGCATCTTTAAATTCACGCAACACTTGGCAGGTTTGTACAGGACTTGCTAGGCAGCAGTCTGATGCACTTCTCCTGTCATCTTCCAGCCAAAAATTCATTGCTTCAGTGAAGAATTTGGGTAAAATGGGTGCAAATTGGAGCATAGGAGGTTCAAGGTGAATATCAGGAAAAATTTTTTTACTGTGAGGGTGACGGAGCACTGGAACAGGCTGCCCAGAGAGGTTGTGGAGTCTCCTTCACTGGAGTCATTCAAAACCCGCCTGGACGCCTTCCTGTGTGATGTACTCTAGGTGACCCTGCTCTGGCAGGGGGGTTGGACTAGATGATCTTTCGAGGTCCCTTCCAGCCCCTATGATTCTATGATTCTATGAAAATGAAAACATTTTCTCACTTGCAGTCATACAACCAATAAGTAGAGGGGTGTATGCTGCAGAAGCTGAGATTTCCTGATGCAGTGGATTAACTCAAATGAGAGTTAATGTATTACTCAAGTACCTCCACGTGTACTACAGTAAGGAGTGCATTTAGAACACCACTGTGCACACAAGCACAGTCTAGGGTCAGCAAGGATGGGTACATCAGGAGCTTTCTCTGTGCTGCAGAACTGAACCTCTTGCAAGGTATTAATTAAGTATATTTCTGCATTTAAAAAAAAAAAAATTCCAAGAAGTTTCAAACTGAGTGAGCAGTGAGGAAATTCTTTTATAGTGTAAGCAAACTGTCAATTCATAGAGCAAGACTTCACTTTTAAGTCAGGTTGAGTAAGTAATTGGACATCAAGCTACTTATATTTTGAAATCCTATCTGAGAGATAATAAATAACCAAGTTTCATTTGTTGAAATAATGGCCTGCATGTTGAAACAGTGTTCACACATATGAACAAAACACATCTTAAAACTGTATTAAATTAATAATTCAACTCACAAAAACTCCCAAAACAAACGGCTTAGTAAGGGAACTGTCACAAGCTATGAAACTTGATAGAAGAGATTAAGATAAAGCTCAGTGTCCAAATCACTATGATATTCCAGTATACTATGGTAGCTGTTTCATCAGCACATAGTATTAAGATAGTATATTAAGATCCATTATGTTATTGGACCACATTTTTATTCAATCTAACAAAAGGTACAGGCCTTGTGCATCTCATTACAATTAAAATAAACAGGACGTTTGTATTCATTTAAGTTACACTGCCACCGAAAAGCTGAACATATTTCCCTTATGCTATCCTTAATCTTATAGGCCTCCAGATACAAGCCTTGGACAATTTTGCTTCATGTATTGAAATCACACTACCTGGATGAACAAACTGTCCAAGAATTCCTAATGACAATTTGGTCAGAAAAATAAGCCTAAAGGAAATTTCTACTTCAAGAGAAAAAAAGAAACCAAGGGAGATGTGGTGTAAGCCCTAATGAACAGTACATTCTTTGAGTACCTCCAATATTATGTAATATTGACATATATGAATGGTCTTCTCAGAATGTACAGAAAACCATTTCTCCTCAAACAAGACAGAGAATGTATTAAATAAGAATTTATGGGTCTCAAGTTTAGAAAGATTTCTTGTCAGTTTCTGAAAAAGGTCAGTAAATACAGATGCTAACCAGTTTTCAAATCAGGACATAAAATGTCTCAGATTATATAAAAATATACTCCAACTTCTCCGAACAGAAGTCAAAGCTAAGGCCTCACAATTCCAGTTATTAGAAATAGCATGTCCTCTTTACTAGGCCACCACTTGAAGCCAACTCTTGAGTGTTTTAAAGAGAGGATTTTATAAAAAGGTGGTTGCAATGCAGTTCTTTGTAATATGTACCCAAGTACAGACAGATTGCTTCAAAGTGTTAAGAGTTATATCAGTAAATGTTAAAGAAAATGCAACATATAAACAAAATGCAACAAACTACACTGACTGAAGTTCCTTCAAGGCCCTCATACCTAGTAAAGTTCACTACACGAATTAAACATCATAAAGTACAAATTAACAAACCACATGATTAATAAAATCTGTGCACTTTATATTAAACATCTCTAATGTGATTATAGACTGTTTACGTCCCCTGTTGCACAGAGGAAATCTTCTTCCCTTTGTATCTTGGGCAAGGGTTCTCATGTGGAATGCTGCTGTGCAAAACTGACCATTTATTTCAACAGGTTCTGCAGCATTGCTGTAGCATACGTAGGACGAGCCTGTCTGCTTTCAATTGCATTTTGGAGATACTGGATACCTCCACAGCGCTCCCAAATTTCTTCAAACTGTCTCGGCAAAATTTCAGCACCCCGCTTGCGAGTTAAGCCAGTCTCTTCAAGGTTAAGCTCACACATATCCATGTCATCTTTACCTGAAATGGTGAAAGGAAAAGGAAAAATATTTATCAAGCTTTTACATCATTCAGAAGTCCCATTAACAACGATTAGATTTCTCTCTCAAGCTTTGGGAAGCTGCAAATTTCAGCATTTCAGCCTCCTATGCTAAACAATTAGTGTTTACCAAATGGGACTGACACTAATGAAATGGTGAGTGTAGCTCACTCACTATATTTTAATCTTATTTTTAATAGGTGAGGATGTGGCATGCATGACAGCAATGCTAGTTTTTGCTGTGGGCTTTGACACTAAACAGGCAAGGATGGGTGTTGCATTTGGATTCCCCCTTTGTCTATGATTTCCCAAATTAAAGTACATGTAGAAGTACAAGATGGGACCAGTTACATCTCCAAATGATATTCCATAAGATTTGGCCACCATCAGTTTGTTCCCAAATTCTCAAATTCTGCCCAGACAAGAACCACCGACGAAGAAATGAGGATACTACTTGGGAAACCTGTATCATCAGCTTCTCCTTCAGTTGTCAACTCTGAACCTTTTCAGCATTTGATTTTTGCTTTCAATACCAACCTGCCACAAGGAGAATGGGTGCCTTGTCAGGATGAAGTTCCATCTGCCGAGCAATCCATGGCCCATCAAAATGTGCATACCACCAACCCTTCTTCTTGTTCTGGGGGTCTTTGTATTGGTCCGCAGGACGGATGAAGGGAATGCGGAAGTAGCGCTGCTGTCTGTTCATTTCAATTTCCTGTTGTCTGGCTGGTAGCTGGGTTGCCAGGTTCTGTTGAGCTATCACACACAAAAAAAAAAAAAATAAAAAAAAAACCCAACCAAACAACCAACAACAATAAAAAAAGAAAACTATATTATGACTTGCTTGATTAATCAGCAAAGTAAAGAAAAAATAATACCAAACCAAAACCCCAAAATATACCACACCTCCCACCAAAACCTGAGAGATTCTTTTTGAACAGAAACATCTCTTTGAACATGTAAAGTCTCATTAAACCTGAGAAGGACTACCATCTCATTTAATCTGCACTCTTTTAATCATTACAGCTACAACAGTGGTGAGGAAAGGCTCATATTGTACCTACATATTCTTCTATAGGTCGTTCAATGGCATCAGGTACGTTTTAGACCAAAAAAAGTGAGTAAAATAACACATTCTGCTTTAAATCATATTTAAGGTAAAACTTCCCATATAAAATTTCTTACCAACCAGAAACATTAATCAGTAACTGCTCTAATTCAGTCCACCTCTTTGTAAAACAAGGTCACAGTGCAAAGAAGCATTTTCAGTTACAAAAATACAAAGCACTACTTAAACATTTTTGACAATCAGCACAAAAGGGTGTGTGTAATACTGTTAGAAATTACTAATTTGTTAATAGAAACGTTGACAACATATACTGCTTATTAAAAAGTTCACACCAAACAACTTTCTGCCTAGATTTCTGTGTTAAACTTCAGCATTAGAACTCTCTGGTTGTTTCCTTTTTCAAACAAAATGTTTACTTCAGACCATTAAGATCAACAGACCAAACTTCTAGTAGAGTCATATTTACACAAAACCTCTTAAAGCTTCGTCTATATTTTTGGCAAACATTGCCCATGTGCAATTTTAGACTCTCACAGAGTCTCACACATTTCAGACTTTGGAGATAAACTTGCTTACAAATAACAGCAAATACTGTTTAAGAAAATTTGAATGTGAATCTATGCCACCTCTGTGAAAGAAAATCAGTATTAACAGTTCCATGTTTCAGCATAAAGGGAGTAATTAAAAGTGAATTCTTTTTTGTATATTGTTTATTAAGCAGCAAATCTCATTTTTGATCTAACATTTAATAAAATGTTAAATCAAATGACAATAATTTCTAACACTGTACTTTTACAGTTGAGAACAAGATTAACAGACTAGCAACTGCACTTTTAAATTTCTCCCACAGATAGTTTTTCTAAATGTGAAGAGTAGAATCTTAAAAAAACCACTATGTACTACACATATCATACTCCCCAATTTTTCTTCCCTGTCTACATAAACGAAAAGAAGAAAAACAAAACAGATTTTAATAGATGAATGCTACTTTTATACATCAACTCTGATAAAAGATGTATTTTACAGGGAGACAACTTTACAGTTTATGAAATATTATTACTATATTCTGAAAATAGTTTAAACATCTATTGCAGCAGTTCAGTGCTTTAGTGTTGTCAAAACACTTTTTGCACTGATTGCTAAGGCTTATTTCTACCCCTGTGCATACCTAAACCTAAGAAGAATTCTAGAGGACAGGAATGCTAAGCAGCCAATACAGCCTCTACTTTACGCAGCTATGGAATCATAGTTCTTTATCCAAAAGAAACCACCACCTGAATGTTAGTTTGTGTGCTAGGAAAATAGCTGTTAAGTCGATTCCAGAGTTGTGCTACAACAAAAACAACATGTTTGGCCAGTAAAAAATGTGAGAACAAGCACAGTATTTGGGGGTGAGGATGGAATGGGGGGGAAGGTTATTTCATTCTCCCTTCTCATGACTGCTCACATGGACACGATCTCATGAAGATAAGCAGTAAAGTACATTCATACCAAAGGAATGTATAATTGCCATCAATTCAATAACAGATTTTTTTTTTTTTAACCATTAGGTTTATTGTACATGTGTAGCAAAACACTGGATTCATGTTAGTATAGAGATCTCAAAGTGTTCCTATTCTTTAAAGCTAGGTTAGAGTAACCATCTCCCCACTTACGTGAGTTGCTCAAAAATGGTGCAAAATCTGTGAACAAATATTACATGTTGAACAAAACATAGAAGTGCTGATCCTTTATGTTATAGTTTCATTACGTCAATATTTTCACCCATGCTGATGATAGACAAATGGCAATTCTATTACAAAATAAACACACATGTTGAGCTAAATGGTTTTATTCATTTTTCACTCACTGACATATATAAAATGTCTCCTCTCCTCAAGTTTCATGGATTTCCAACTGCTTCTGTTGTCATCAGGGTTTAACTTTGGATTTGATTACCTCAATGACCTGTGCTGCCTGTTATAAACCCACAGACGCGGACACGCCAAGCACAGATTGCTGTAACAAATCTGCTAGTTAATTAACGTAGTACTTTTAATTTTTGACATTTCTGCTAGGAAAAGTTTTCCAGTCCTCTAAATTTCCAAACCTGCTTATTCCAGTAATAATATAAAAACTAGAGTTTAGCTTCTATACCGAACATATACAGTGTGACATCAGTGAAAAGATAGAAAGAAAAAACTGCATAATTCAAAGCACACATCCACTGACACCTGAAAGACTTTCAGTTTGAACATCTAAGAAATCAGAGTTCCCCCTTACTACCTTCTCAGGTGTGTGTGTGTGTATGTATATATGTATAAAACACACACACACACATATGTATATATACACATATATAAAAAAAGATATTAAATAGTATAATTATTTGCAATAGGAAGAATTACTTCTGACATTACAAGAGTCTCTAAAGTGACTGTCAGTTCAGAAGACTGTCAGTGACTGTCTTCTGAACTGCAATGTTCTAACTTGCCTTCACAAACGTGAATCCATAGTTCAAGAAAAGTACAAAAACGCAATGAAAAGCATTGAATAGAATGCTGTAAATATCTACCTAAATGGGATGAGATCATGAATATTCCAAACTTTATTTGCACAAATAAGTAAGATTTTCTGCTCTTTGATACTTCCCATCAGCAATACTGTGCATGAATATTTATTTTAACCATTTAGCTCCGGATAGAATTTTTGAGCTTGAATTCAAAGCCTCTTACCACTTTGCAGAAGTGCTTCAAACACCTTCTCCTGCTCCTTAAAACATAAGCTTTCTGCAGCACTTAAAACCACATTAGAGGGCATGGCCACAAGGACCCATTCTTTGAGAACATCTTCTCCAGGGGGCAGATTTCACTTGCCATATATCTGTACCAAAGTTGCCTGAAAAGCTCAAATTCTCCAGTAATGCTCAAACAATACATAACTCAGTAAATTAATCAAGGAGAAGGTGACACCTCTGTATAAGGACTAACACTGGGACTAAGCAGGGCCACCTGTATTTCCTGGGATCTGTATCCCCCAAGTCCCAGGACAATGCTCGAATCCCAGGCTAATGGGACTTTGGGGAGACCATCTTCTCCCCATTTTCCTTTTCCTCTGCCTCTCTCATAAGCTGTGTGGTCAGGAACACAAGAATCACAGAACCAGAAGACAGCAGGAAAGACCTGACTAAACGATTACATCCATTCACTGTGATTCTGTTAATTTCTTAAGATTCTTTCTGCAACAGATGATCACTGGACTTGGGTGGTGGGGTGTGGGGAAAAGAATAACAATCTGCTCTGGAAATATCACTCCAGTAACCAGGCACCTAATTTTCAGGTCTGTCAGTGCTAAATATGGTAACTCCTAAACCTTCTTGTTGAATTTAAAAGGCAGTCAGTTATTCTCGTTAGTGCATTGTTTTGACAATAAACACTCGTCTGTGAAATCAGCAGAATAACAGTCTAATAAGAAAGCAGGGACTATGAAAAATTCATCATCCCATAATCAAAAGCTGCAATATCTACACTTACAAAATTTCAAAAAAGTGAATGTACCCTGAAGTATCTAAGGCTGTACATCACAGTAAGTGATGTAACTGAGGAAATTATTAGCACCTCTTAAGAGTATCTTCGTCTATGTCCATATACCTATGTTTTATGAAAAGAAAAAGCATGAGGAAAAAAACCTTATCAGTAATACTTAGTTTTGTCTGGACCCCAAATGTAATACTGAATTGCATAATAGAGCAATCTTGCTTCTTGAAATCTTCCTTCCAATCATGCTCTTTATAGCACAAAAAAAAAAAACACCACCACACCATAACAACAAACACAAGCCACATGCAGTTCTCTGAAGAACAGTCACAAGTGCTGTTGCGCAGGGCTCAGTATTGGTGCCTGCTCTCTTTAATAACTTTATCAGTGATCTTGATGAAGGGGACTGAGGTCACCCTCATTGCAGACAGAACAAAGTTGGGCAGCAGTGTTGATGTCCTTGAGGGTAGAAAGGCTCTATGGAGAGATCTGGACAGGCTGGACTGAGGCCAATGGAACAAGATTCACCAAGGCCAAGCGCTGGCTCCTTCCCTTGGGTCACAACAACCCCATGCAATGCTGCAGGCTTGGGGAAGCCTGGAATGCTGCCTGGTTGAAAAGGACCTGGGGGTGTTAGTCGACAGCGGGCTGAACATGAGCCAGGAGTGTGCCCAGGTGGCCAACAAGGCCAACAGCATCCTGGCTTGTGTCAGCAACTGTGTGGCCAGCAGGACTAGGGAAGTGATTGTCTCCCTGTACTCAGCACCGGTGAGGCTACACCTCAAATACTGGGTTGAGTTTTGGGTTCCTCACTACAAGAAAGACATTGAGGTGCTGAAGTGTGTCCAAAGAAGGGCAACAAAGCTGGTAAAGGGTCTAGAGACAAGTCTTATGAGGAGTGGCTGAGAGAACTGAGGTTGTAGTAGCCTGCAGAAAAGGGGGCTCAGGGGAAACCTTATTACTCTCTACAACTACCTGGAAAGGGGATGCAGGGACGGGGAGGTCAGTTCTATGATCTTCTAATCTATCCTTAAGCATAACTCTCCGTTATGAACTATCACTAACTATTCTCAGAAAATAATATTTGTAAATACAGAGGTCAGAACTAGCAGGAACAACCTTAAAAACAGTCTCAAAAGTCTCCAAATGCAAAGCACAGTTTCACATATGGCAAACGATCTTCTTTAGTCTTAAGTAGCACAGCAATGAACATTTACCAAAAATGTCAGCAACCCCAACAGCAAATCAAGGAGTATTTTTAGCAGATGTGAGTCAGTATGAGAAAGTTTTAGGGAGAGCTATTCAGTACATGTATCTGCATCTCCTGAAAGTGTTCTACTTCCTGAAAAGTATTTACCAGTTCCAATCTTTTCCAACTACTTACCATAAATCAATAAATACTCTTTAAAGAAAGATGAATTTCCTTCAACCTAGCAAATCCAAAATTCATTCTAGAATTTTTTTTTTTTTTTTAACTCTTTTAATAGAATATTGTCACCAAAATTATTCAAAACACAGAATTATCTCTCCTCACCATAGTCTGTGACTGATTTGGGAGCACGCTGTTCTGTTTCTGCATTGCGTTTCTTGTTCTTGGATTTCCAAGCATGATACACCTTTAGCCTTCTGTGAAACTCTTCTCTGCAAGCCGCCAACAGTTCAATATCTGTCTCAAAAAGGAGGAAAGAAGAGAAAAGTGAGAAAAATCAGAAAAATTATTTACTAAATGCTTTTCTATATTAATAGGTAAATAATTTTAGATCACATTGTAACACTAATATGTTATTCTATTCTATTCTATCCTAATGAACCCTCATGATCTGCAGCAACAGGGCCTGTATTTAATGGCCCGGAAAGTCCCCTAGAGTGCTATATATCCTTTTTTTCTTTTAAAGTAATGGCAGTCCCTAAAGTGGCTGTTCTACTGAGAGATTTGGAGCAATGAAATGCTACAAATAAAATTTTCACTTGACGTTATCATAAGCCAAGTAGTACAAGAATTGATAAAATTCCACCACTGAACTTTATTTCTGCAACTGAAATTAAAGAAAATCGGCAATTTGACTGCTCAGATCTAGGCTCTTTTTCTCCTTTATTAAATATATTTTGATTTGGCTGAATCTCAGAATAATAAGAGACTGAATGATTGCAAAGCTTTTTCATTAGACACCAAAGAGCATCGAAACTGGCTTCACTAGGGCTGAACCCACAGTAGCACCATGTATTATTGCACTGCATATACAGCTGAAAGCATTGCTCCAGTCCTGCATATGCAAAACCAATGCAGACAGAGTTAGAATTTTGAGTTCATTTGGGGGTTTAAATACAATTAGAGAAAATGTTTTTTTTTCCAGTTTCTACATCCAGGGAGGAATTCTGAATTATCTTAAATCAGAAATTAACCCATTGCTTTCAGTCAGATGCAGGAAAAAAACAGTAATCTTTAATAAAGGAATAATTCTTATCTCTTGCTGTCTTCATAATGTTGGGGGAAAAGTAATTAATGTCTCAACTGTGAGCTTCCCTAATGAAGCAACATATTTTGAAAATTAAAGAATAATCTGAACATCTAAGACAAACTATTTCACGCTGTGCTTTACATAACTCATTTCGTTTTCTGTATTTAGTGACAGTAAGAAGTGAGAGCAAAAACTGTCTTGGAACACACAAATTGTAGGTAAAGCATAATCACTATGATTCCCTTTGTGGAAACACATAAAATGGAGAAAATTTAATTCAGAAACTATAACATGTATTTTATGGCCCGACCAGTTTATCATCATAATTGTATAATCAGTAAAGGAGGTAACAAAGGAAATTCTGTTTCCTCAGTATGGAAATGGATTAGTTTGCTGCTCTCTTTGGGGTAACAGAACTTTTAAAATTTAATTTGACATTCATTCATGCCTGAAAAAAATGAATGAGCAAGTTTTTATCTTCGTCATAGGAAGAAAGTAACAACTTTCATACAACTAAACCAGCTTCTTTCTCAAATCAGGAAAATAACCCAGAAACCACTTACCACAGGATGTATTTATTGTATCACGAAGCTCTGCATATTTCCACTTAGTGAGATCGTGCTTCTTAGTACCAGCAGCAGACTTTGTGGCTTGAACTGCAGGACCCCTACGATTATTTAAAAAAATATATATGTATTTTTTCACATATGAAATCAGAATTGTTACAATGGAAAGAATCTCATGATCAACACTGCAGCACGCTTATTACAATGAAAAACAGCAGCAGAGGGACTGTGTTCAAAGGCAAAGTACTGCATTATTTCCAAGACGTTCAAATGATTAAAAGAAAATGAAAGCATCTTTTACACCCAAAATCTTATAATAACCTGATTGGTTGCCTTGAGAGTAAAAGGAATTGTCATTAATAGTTAGGGCTTATGTGTGAAAACATGCATATTATCTTTATGTGTACCTCATCCCACACTGATATAGACTTTCTCAGCATTAGTCAAGATGCAGAATACAGATAACAAAGAGTGGCCATAAATATTTTTAGTCCCATTCAAAAAACAGACGAGGAAAAACATTTCTCTAAAGTAGACAAGGAAGAAAAGGTGTTTCTCTGCTGTTTAAAACTGGATTAGGAGAAAATCCTTGTCCCAGGACTACAGAAAATACTCCACGTCTTTGAAGAAAGTCTAATTTCAGAGAAAAAAATCAAATTATTTCTGTATTAGTTGTACAGAAGCTGTCTGAGAATAGCAATATTTAATGCAGGGAGGAGGGGCAAATCATCAATAAAAGACCACTCTCAGAAGAAAGGCTGACCAGTATAAAAAGACTCATGAAGAAACATTTTTCAAAGGCAAAAGGTATCTGTCATGTAGGTGGTATGCAATAAAGTCAACAGCAAATGCCAGTGAGAAATTACTACTGAAATCTCTCATCTTTAACAGTGTTTATAAGGTTATCCATGTACCAAACACTACATTTTATATATATATATATATAAACCTGAAATTTAATTTTTTTTTCTTAAAAATTACACAGATAAGAACTGGAAGAACTCCCCCTTAGGAATGGCAAACTTCCCATGGATTGTTTGGATACAAACCAAGTTCAAAACACTCCAACATTCAGTGACAATCAGAATACTTTATAAACACTAAGGAATTCAAGAACAGCCAATATGATTTTAACAACCTCTGCTAATGCCCATTACTAAGAATATGAAGCAAACTGAATTATCTTTCAGGATTTGAGAGGATTTGTTCAGAAGAAACAGGGCAAAGTACTTGATGGAATATGTCTCATTAAAAATTCATAAGACAGAAAACCAGAAGAAAGCAAGCCTTTTAATTTAAACTCTGTTCATGGAGCAATATCTTTGTGGGACCTTTACCTTATTTATGATCCAGTGAATATTATTTTAAAGTTTATGTTTTCATAAGGGTTTCATGTGATACTGTGGTTTTATGTTATTTTCCCTTTTCAGTTAATAGGTTATAAATTTTTCTGTGAAAATTTTCTCTACATAGATAGAGCAGTTTTGAAAGCAGAGATAACAAACACAACTTAAGTTTCATGAAATAAAACAATCTGTTTAACCAAAAGTTTTTAACAGCAACTGAACCAGCTCTTCACATGTAATTAAGACTACAGAATCTTACTGTTTATTGCAGCATCAGCTTAATTATGGCCTCTCATACTACTAATCTGAGTCAACACACAGCTTCCAGTTATGGTATGTGAGAAGCCTAGCAGAAAAAAATTACATCTTTGGCTTGTAATCAGTACGCAGCTGAGGGATAGGGATTTTTCCTCACCCTTAGTACTACTCATAAGCATAAAACAAATCATTAGACACTCTCCTTCAAAATACATATTTTAATATCTTATCATTGTCACACCTGTAGGACATTGAAGGATTGCTGTTAAATGTAATTTCCGCTGCCTACTGCCTAACCTTCTTGAATCTAATTTGACAAATCCTGAGGATTTTCCTTATTTAGAGCACTACCCACCACTTTAAGAGTTTGCTACATAATTTAGAGCAGCAGAACTAGGCTGTAAGACCTTTGGTTAAACTAGTAATCTTTAAGAATGCTAATCCAATTGAATGGCTTAGTTTTACCATTACAGTACTACTCTGCACTCTGCACACCACTCTTTTGTTTTCTACACTATAAGCATAACACACTGACAGCAATAAGACCATCATACTGGACAATGTCAGTATGACATTCTTCACTGTTCCATCTGGCAAAGTTATCTATCATAAATAGTATTTTCAGGCTTAAAAATAAGAATCAATCTCAATTCGAAAGTTTCTAGTGTAAGAAAAGTGAAAAATATTTAGCTAAACAAGCATACAGTAAGTATTGCATTTTTAATTCAACCAAAACACAGAGCCTCTAATTTTGCCCCAGAGTTTTGTGGGGTTTTTTTGCACACTAAGGATTGGTCACTGTCTGTTACTGGAACTATGTCAATACATGCAATACAATCCAGCCATTTAAATTCACTTGCTAACTTAATTACACACAATGCTGATCACTCCTACTCTTAAAAGACCACTGCAAGATACAAATCTAGTTAACAGCTGCATTCCTAATTATCAATACTACAACTATAAAATCCATCAATCATGTGAGACAATCATCTTCAGACTATACATACACAACACATTAGTTTGTTTAACAACAGATTCACTTTTAAAAGCAATTTCACTTCTTATGTAAGCTTCAGAAAATTAATGTCAGCAGGTTATTTCTGTCCTCAAGTTGCATAAAACTCTTTCTAACTATTCACTGATATGGAGGGAATTACACCAATTGCTTTCAACACATAATTAGTATTCTAACACAAACTAGTTACAAGACTGGTCCAGTAGAACATTCTCCTTTCCCTTTGCATTGTGCACAAAATCTTGCGTTAGCTTTCAAGAAATCTCCAAAGGGAATTTTGTTTTGTTGTCTTAAGAGAGGGTTTTAATATGCTTTTAACATGATAATTTTCAAAAATGCTTTTATTTGAAGGGAATTATAACTAGAATATTTTCTTATTAAAAGCATTAAGTACCTGCATTAAGTCTGTATTGAATCTGTAGAAATACTCATTTTAAAGATGTGAAGCCTAGTTTTCTGTTATCATTACCAGAAAGGTGAAAAGAGAAGAGAGCTGGGGGAATGTTACCAAAATTACACAAAATACCAGGGTATGTGAACAATTCTTATTCTTTTTTTATATAATAAACTAAAACAGCAGAAAATTAATTGCTGAAGAAAGGTGTTGACAAAAGAACCTGAAAGAAATAATTTACTGATCTGCTTAGCACTTAAACCCCCCCAGATTCCATTATTTTTCATTCCATAATCGATAATTTCATTTGTGATTTCTTTTTATAAAATGATTCATTTGATGTTGTCGTCTCACCTACCTAGACAATATTTCTGACATTTCTGTTGCCATTTGTTCCCTATAAGAAAATTGATAAATAGGCATAAACCAAACATATTAATTTTACAACAGCCTTTATAACTGTGAAAGTCTCTTGCCAACCAAACTGAAGCTAATTCAAGTGCACCAAAAAAAAGGATACTTATTTATAATAATTTCCACTCAGATATATATCTACACAGTCCTGATTCTGTAATCACAATAAATCACACAGGGCAGTGAAAAATGGATGGTATGTGAAAAAGGTTACAATAATTACATAACCATCTTTAAATAGATATTATTAGGTATATTAGATTATTAACTTGTTTATTAGACATAAGCAAAATATGGATATATAGTATTACAAATTGATTTAAAGTTTATAGATGCATGCTAATAAAGGTGATTACGGGGAATTAGTAAACCAGAGGACAATATCAATTTGCTTTGGATTAATAAGTTGCTTTTTTTTCTGTTAAAGCATTCAAATGGAAAAAATGCCATACGCTGTCATTTGCAGCTTTGTTCCATTGGCTCTGCAACAGAAGATATTTATGTTAGATAGACTACTTCCTAGTTACTTTTCTATTATTCTGAAGTCAGAAAAGGTGGGTCATAGTATTTACTGCTCTCTTATACCTTATGTTTGGGTTTTTTTGTTTGTTTGTTTGTTTTTGGGTTTTTTTTGTTACTGAGAAACAGGACTATAAATACCTTTTCTCCTTCACCTTTCTTATTCAGTCATGAGTGTTAAAATAATTTTTACAAGTTAAATTGAGATAATCTGGAAACATTGTAGCGGCAAAGACTTCCCCCACCCCCACCTTCCAAAATCAAAGACTTTGGTACACACTAGTGGTGTATTTTATGACTGGGTAAACATATCACGAATAATAGCAATGCTCATGTAGCTAATCTGGGAACAGAATAGACACCTTCTTCATGCAAGCTGTGAAAAGACACTACCTGTCCTACTAAAGATCCACAAGTACACATATGTAGCGTTGAATATGTTACAAATTCAAATTTACTCGGATTGTTCCAGTGCAGTGCTCAGAACAGACATACTCAGACCACCTTCCCTGAGGCTAGCTTATTTTGGTGCTATAAACCAAACTATATGCTTCAATAAGCCACGTAAATTAAAAATATTGCATTGTTGAAAACACCTATTATTTAAGTTTTTATTTGAGTGCTAAGTAGTTCTGCTAATTTACCCCTAGGTGCAGTAAATCCTTCTTTACACATGGTTTCAAATTGTGGATGAGTAATAAAATTGGAAAAAACTTGAACAGGTCCAGCATATCCAGCACAGAATAAGCACAAATTAAAATGCTGCATCTACTGCCAGAACAAACAACTGTTCTTTGACAGGAGCCAACAAGCATATTTTTCAAAGAGACTACTAATACATATGAACATTTGAACATCTACAAAAACTAATGGTGAATGCAGCAAGATATTGAGGAGAAAAGAGAGAGAGTAGAGACTACCCATTTTCAAATACAACAACATGGAAGCATCACATGTATTTTGCTCATTTTTAAGGAACAAGAGTTAGTCCAAAGCAGCACATAAAAAAAATCACTTTTCTTACTATTTTCACTCCACAGCTCGTACAGCATAATGGAAAACACCCTTTTATTCATGCCAATGTGTAAGCACAAAATGTTTACAAAATTGTGTGAAAACACTGTAGAACCAGTATATTGCACGTATCTGGCATGGAGTGAAACATGCCTTATCTTACTTACCACAGCTAAATTTAATAGAATAGGGAAATGCACATACATAACAGTCACAGCCATTTGAGTGTATCATATGGTAAAATGGAAGCCTTGAATCCAGAAGATGGCAGAATGTAATTTCCTAAGACTTCAATAAAAGTGTAATTGGTATCAGGTAAAATAACTCCTGAGAACGTTTAAATTATTAAATTACAGATTTTTTTCAAAACAATAAAGTTTTTATTTCAGAGAAGAATTCCCACAGCTTCTACCTTTAAGTTGATTGCTGCAGTTACTTAGGAAATCTATCCTTGGATTTCAATAGAAGATATTTGGGTCTGGGGAATGGTTTAGTTTGCTTTCAAATAAACCAAAACAAAATCAAAACTAAGGTGAAAATAAAAGCATTTTCTTCAATTTTTGGACATGCTTAAAATTCTTTGAAGTATACTGTAGAAAGGAAAGAATTTGCTAATGAGCTAAAAAAAAATCTCACATAAGAAGAACAGTGCTACCTTTTTTTTTCTAGTTTTACATATTATCTTGTTCAAGAAAGGATTTCCATCACTGTGTGAACTTGTTCAGACCATTCTGCACTTTACAATCACTCAGAAGAGTCTCCCTTCTCCTACCACTAGCTACACAGTGAAGAGAAACAGGCGGCCATAACTATCAGGATGGTTAGTGCACCATCCACTCCAGGACTACACAAGGAAGACGCATACCAGCTGCACCACTCATGAGCAGGAAACTCTGTGCAGATCAGAACTTCACTGACAGAAAAGTGACTGAATTCTGAGCCCTTCACATCTATTGCCTTCATACTTTCATATTTGAGAGAAATTTGCCAGGTTGAAACACTAGATTGATTTCAGGTTTACCTTCAAAGTATAGCACCAAAATCCAAACAGGGAAAGTATAAAAATGTCCAGAACACTGTCTGTGAATCACCTGGACATTTAATTGAGAAGGTTAGTCTTACCTGCAACAGTATAACTGAGGGCAAAACCTCAATAATTTTAGTGGAACTGTCCAAAAATCAGCACTGTACGGTACAAAAAGATTATCCACCTATATCATGTAAGTATAGAGTTATTACAAAAAAAGAATACATCTAGATAAAATTTGAACAACAAAGAGAACATGTCTGGGAGCTTGAAATTCCATGGGAACGCTTGGGATTTTCATACACCCCTTCTTTCAACAACAGGGTAGACTAGCACTAATGAAGTCACCAATGATGTGAACATGTTCATAGGTCCCTTTATGCAATTTGACCATCATATAATTTTTTTCTGGAACTTCTAACTTACTTCTAAGGCATCATCCTTGACATATGAAGAGCTCTTACTTTGCAGTGAATGTGGATCAGTATACCAAAGCCAAGTGCTATTTGTGACACATCAAAAAATTTACACAAAACAAAACGATTAAGACAATATTTAACTTTCAAACCCACCTATATTAAATCTATGCATGCCACTTCAAAGAACTTACCAGTCATAACACAGAAATAACTACTATTTCTGCATTCAAAGAGGGTTTCTTATTAAAAAAATCCATGCACACAAGTTGACACCATACTTCTGGAACCATCGAGTATGTACTTACCTGTACCACTGAAGAAATCCCATTCACTGCTTTGAGTCATAAAAGTCATAATTTAAATTACCTAATATGAACTCGGTGAAAGAACTGCAGTCACGTTCAAAAGCACCTACGAGATTACTGATGTAGTAAGATGCAAAATGGAGAAAGTCTTTAAGTAAAAGCAATCTATTTCTACCAAATTTCCCATGTTAATTTGAAAAACATTCCAATACGCTGACTTAAAAGGTCCATTTAATTAATACAAAAACATTAATCAATACAAAAACCAAAAAAAAAAAAAAAAGTCTTCTCAAAGGGATCAGGATAGAAAGAAGGGAAAAAAAAAAAAAAAAAAAAGAAGAAGAGAGAAATGTAACTATTTAATCCCATACCTGCGCAATCCTAAATCAGGCTGAGCCTCATCACTGATGAGTTCTGCCTCACTCTGGGCAATTCTCATGGCAAGTTCATGGTCACGACGTTCCTGCTCGAGCACTGCCTGGTGCTGAGTTTCCTCTTCTCGTTCTCTAGCTAGCTGAGCCTCAATTTCAGCCTGTTTTATAAAAACACACCTTTAACCTTATCCAATCAAAGCTAAAATGCTACATAAGCAAATAATTAGAAAAATATGCCAAGCAGTCTACTTACAGCTTTCCAAAAATGCAAAATTTAAGCAGTGGTAGCATCAGTATTTGGTCTGATCAAAGCAAAACAACACAGCTACAGACTGCATCCTAGTTTTCATAGTTCATTGTATCATTATTGTCCACTACTTTTATTACCTTTTCAAATTAGAAAGGCCAAACAATTATTCTTTATTTGAAACGCACATGAAGCTTTGTTAGCTATTATGAAAATTAGACTTCAAAGTTTTTAGACTCATTAAAACTCGTATGATACAGATACACTAACAGTACTCCTCTAACTTTCTGCACGTGGCATTACAGCACTGTGCAACAGGCATTGCGTTGCATGTAAGTCTGTGGTTCATTTTGAAATGGGTTCAAGACGAACACTGGAATCCTCTGTGGACCTGATCTGGCTTTGAATTTCAGCAAACGGTAAAATTCTAACTTACTGCAAACCAGAAGCAATCCAGATATACTGCCCCTAGAGAGCAAAACTCTAATTCCACTTCACCATCATTATTTAACAACGGGTGTTGTACACACAATAAGTAAAACCGACCACCCAATTCACAGTTCTGGAAGTCATACATGCCAAGTCTTAGCGATGTGTGTCTTGATGTCCAGAAGCCAACAAAGGAGAGAAAATTCAATTCCCAGTAATCACCATGAATTTGCACCACTAAAGCAGTGCAGCAATACCAGTGACTTTACCCTATGAATCCTATTTTAGATTAGCTGATAGTAACAACCACTAGGAGGAGAGGTAATGAGTAATTAACTCTATGTAGAACTATAGAAATACCCTACTAGATTATGTATCTGCTTTGTATCCAAATGCAGGATTTCTAAGTAAAAGTGTAAATTACATTCTACATTGTAGAAATCCGCATCTAACGAAAAAAAAAAAAAACAAAAACACCAACACCACACACAAATAAAGACAATCCCTAGAGATGCTCACAGTGATGCCAGACCAAGTTTCTAAATCTTCTGGCAACAGGCCACCTTGCTTCCTCTGTGGACAAAGTTTAATCATTTGCACTGTGCCAGAGTGGAAACTTATCCTACAAATTTCTCACAAAACACCAGGCACATCTGTTATGGTCTCCAAACACTGATTTAGACACAAGTCAAATAGCAGCTTACCCTTTTCATTTTTAACTTCTGCAAGCTGGTAATGCTTACTATTCTCATAGATGTGACAGGCCAAATAACACACGAAACATTCATTTTTCATGAAAGTTAGGCTATAATTTCTCTGTTAGTTCCACTAACTTGTTTGTCAAGAAGGAGAATGAGGTGACAGAAAAACATGCAGATGCAAGGACGATAAGCAGTGCTAGGCTAACTCCCAGGATAACAAGATACAGGAGAAAAATTCTGCTTCTGAATAATCATGGAAATGGCTTAAAAGAGTCTGTAAACATCAGTGACCATGGTCCTGCACTTACTACAATTTCCCCTACAGAGAAGCTTTTTCCCTCTGCAACCGCTCTCCTACATCACCCAATCTCCAAGACAGGAGAAAAACAAGGGTGTAGGCGCCAAACACACTTTAGAGTGAGAGTGCATGCTGGGATCAGTAAGAAGTGTTAGGAATCAAGGGGGAGCAGTGGAGAAGCAGGAGAATACAGAATACATGTATTTATTCTACATGAATGTAGCCAAAGGGGCTACTAGAGACAGCCCAGATGTGACTTCTAGTAAAGTGTGTCAAACTTGTCTGACACAGAATATCTGCAAAAACTTCAAAGGCTAAACCAGAATTCTCCAGTGTAGTGTATTTTTAATTTTAAAATAACATTGAAGACCCTTTAAAAACAAATTCACTGCTCTTCAGAAGACCTGCACATGAACTAGAAATAGGTGATCTGTCTCAGGATGCCCTAATCATGATTTTTGCCTTACATTTACTACTAAAGCAGCATTGCTGAATGACTCCGAGACACACATTTATAAAATGAAATGATTAGACCTAGTGGAGAACCTAAGATATGAAAAAGTTGACTTTTTTTTTTTTTAATTTAAGAAAAAAAACACCAAACACCACCACCACCTCCAAAAAAACCTTACGCAGCTGAAACATTAACCTGAATGCGCTTTTCTTCCTCTTCTCTCTTTTTCCTCTCTTCCTCTTCCTGTTTTCTCTTTGCCTCTATCTCAGATTTCCTATTGCAAAAGAAAAGGAGGAAATGAAAAAATGTTATTATGAAGCAAGTGAACAAGAGATAGGAAAGCATCTTCTATAAACTTGGATGGTAATCCAGAAGTCAGCACAGTCCTGATGACAGGACACTACATGCAATGTCATTAAACTTTCCAAGTCCATTTGTATTTCCAGGTGCATCATATCATTTCTTCCATACTCTATCCTGACTACACTTACCTTACAATCACTGGGAAAAGAAATGCTTTAGCACTACATAGCATACCAGGTGCAGAACCCCAGTACCTCTCTTTAAGCATACAAGTATTAAAGCCAACCTCACTAAAGTGACTTTCCTACTTTCTTCTCATTCTATAACCAGCAACTTATTCACAACTTACAGACGTCTTTCTTCTTCTTCCTTCCTTCGTTGCTGTTCTTCCTCTTCACGTCTCTTCCTTTCTTTTTCCATTTCCTCCTGGATGCGCCGTAGCCTCTCTGCTTCCTCCTCTTGCTGTTTCTTCTTTTGCAGGGCATTCAGAAGCTGCTCTGAGCTCCTAACTAGGGCATCATATTCTTTCTGTATCTGTTCCCTAGTCATTATAGTGGTCTGCAAAAAGAAATAGGAGGAATTATATTCTTTTACATTTGTACTTCACTTTTAAAATTGTATATTGAAAAAAAAACATTAAGAGAAATGAGAGTGTTGACCAGTACAACCAAATTACAGACAGGCCTCAGGGCAGGGGAGCTTGAACACATCCTTCCCTTTCCTCCTAAAATCCTGGGGATCCAATACTCTCCTCTCTCATCTAAAACCATACAAAGTAATCTCCATTTTATCACTGCAATTGAACATGTCTTCATATTTAAACCTTGCTGTTTTAAGCAACAGAAACTAATTCTTTCCACATCAAGACAAAAACTAAGGGTCTCCTGTGTGCAGTTGTGCATTTAGCTGCTATAGTGGTTATTTACAGCTCTGCCTTTTATGTCATAGCACAGAATAGGATTTTTTTTAACTATGTGTGAGCACTCAAAGGGTTGGACTGTGCTGTGAATAACTTTTTTTTAAAAGGTATTAGCAGCAAATAACAGGTTGAAAATGCTTAAAACAATAGCTTTTGCTACATATGTTTTCAAACCTCTTTGACAGATACAATTTAACTTCATTTTGCAACTCACATTGATGTATATTAATAAAACTGCAATATTGGGTGTTTGTTTACCTTTTCTAAGGGTGTATTGATAGCAATTAATAATCATATTATCTTATTTTTATTAGACAAAAAGAACGATAAGATGACAGGTTAACTCTTATCATCTTTCCAACCATGATTTTAGAAAAATCTTAATATAGTACACTACCTAAGAAAGCTATAATATTGCATGAAATAAAAATTCATCACATTAAGTTTCTTCTAACATTGATATATTAATAAATCCCAGCGTGCTTTCATTTTGCCTTTGTAGTAAGAAACGGAGAGCTAGAGATCCTGAAGCATAATCAGCAAGCTGAACTCTCTCAACTACGAAGTCTGAAAAAGCCTCTGTTGTGGTCCAGTAGCAGTGGGTACTGGGTCAGGATACTCGTGACTTTCTTTCCGCCCAACAGGACTGGAGAGGATTATAGACGGGGTCGAGACAATCACGTGGTGTTCGTCCCTCCAGGGTAGATCGAAAATAGTCCTTTGTCACGTTCAAGAATTATTATCGAGGCCAATATTCAATATGTGGGGTTTGTGGTTTATTAAAGGCTAACACTGGTTGGTGATTGAGAGTTCAAAGATTTAAAATGATCAGTTCTTCAGATGGCGCCGATAGGAAGTCCGAGGATGATGGGGTCTGTAGTTTTACATCATCAAAATGGCCGACCGAAATTCCGAGGATCTTCTGGGTAGCTGCAGCCTTCTGCCTTCTGGGTAATGTAGTGCACAGTCACAACAGCAGCTGGCAGGACTCGGCAGCTGCAGCTTCACCCCCAGCAGCCGGGGTGGGGGAGATACGGCCAGGCCGGCTCAGCTTGGGGTGTCTCAGCCCCTTTTAGCTCTGGAGAGCTCTGTACAGCTCTGTGTAGCTCCGTTTAGCTGCACTGAAACCCCAGGGGAAGGCAAAAGCTCTGCTTGCCCGGGATTGGAGAAGGGAGCTCTCTGGACTGTCCCTGTGCAAAGTCAAGATGGCGAATCCAGCCAAAAATGAAAGTAACCATTTTTATACTGCCTCTTATCAAGATGAGACTGTTCCACGAGTTTCTATAGTAGTTCTATCCCAGATCCAACGGATAGTGTTACAGGATTATTGTTTGTTGTCACAAAAGACATAATAAAATTAGCCAATAAAGAAATGCTGTTTGGCACAGCCTCTTAACTGGAATATATACCTCTTTTCTCTGTGATAAATGCATGTATATTTCATCCCTGATTAATTCAAAACATTGCTAATATGCACGTTCCAATAATAAAAACAACAAGTAAATTATTAACACTTGTCTCACAATATCAGCATGCATTTTTATTTTAAATTCTCCAGTGTCTATTTTGAAACACAGATAATAATACCAAAGTCTAGATGTATGCACCCAATTTCAGGATTCACTTCAGTTACACTCAAAATTTTAAACAGGATTTACCCAGTGCCTCTGAAAATTAAGGCCCCTATGTTAAAGTATATTTTCTCTTAAGACCAATACTTTGGCATTCTACTTTAGATTAAGTTTTTAAAAGACTCCAGTAATAAGAAACTACTTCTCTAATTATTACCATACCTTAATTTTGGTCATTGAAGCATCAATAGAATACTCCAGCTCCTTGACCTGCTTGCTTGTCTCTGCCTTCCCGTCCTTCAGAGCACTCACTACTTCATTGAATTTATCGAGTCTCTTCTTCAGCGTACGGACTTTTATCAGGCCATCAATGCTGGGGAGGAAGACAGTTTATTTGTACCTTGACCTGTTTTTACAAGATGATATTTTTAAAACCAGCACTAATCAGTCACATTAAAGAGGTGGATAGGGGAGACAAGTTATGCCTTGTGATAAAACTCACCCTCTTTTTTTTCAAATTCAGACATTACTGTATGAAGTAACTAAGCAGTGGCATCTTTTGCAAACAATAATTAAAACTGATAAGCAGATGGCAACTCCAAATGGAAAAATGCTTTTTTATTTTGAGAATTAATGTGGGTTGTTTGTTGGTTTTGTTGGGTTTGGGTTTTTTCAAAGAATAAATCATTACTATCCATGGGATGATTTTGACTGGAGTAGATAAAGGATGAGTTTCACCACTTACTCAAAGAGCAATAATGGGACTGAACCAGACAAAATTTAATACACAGCAGGGAACCCACTTGTTAGACCCACTTTTGTTAGACCCAAAAAAAAGAATCTAGGAAAACTCAGAGCTTTTTAAGAATTATTATTCAAGGCCATATATACAAGTTAAAAAGTCTGTAGAGACAGTTTTCCTAGAAAGAAATCACTGAACTAGGATTCAGGAAAACAACACACAAGAAGTAGAAACTAAGTCAAATAATTGAAGATGAGTACAGAACAGCTTAAAAATACAGAGCCGTGGTCAGAAATGTTAAGGTACAAAAATAAATACAGCCATCAAAGGATGTAAAAGAAAACATTTTGTAAGAACCCCACTATCAAAGAACAAAAAGGTGTCTTCAGAGCTTAATGATTGAAGTGGTTTTTCCATCAGTATTCCATACAGTTAGATTAAACCTAATGGAATTAATTTCAAGAGGAGACAAGACACACAATTATTTTTAAGATAAAAAAGAAAAGGGGGTCTACAAAGGAAGGTGTAAACAGATAAAGGACAAAAATTAATGAGCTTAGATGTCATTTAGAGAGACTGGATTTCTAGTAACTAGGTTACTACCGAAGGATTTTATGAACAAAGAGCTAAATAAACATATCTGTGGAAAGGTTTAAATTTAGTCTATTCATCTTTGGGCAAGAGAGGAGGAACACAGCACCACTCCAGGTTTCGTTCAGTTGTACTTAGTATTATTCTATGACTTCAGATGTACTTACTTAAGCACAGTAAATTTCCTCTTTACATTCACAAGAAAATACTATTAAAAAGATCTGTTTCCTTCAGCCAAGGAACATCCTCTTACCGTGGTTTGTGCTTTCTCTTGCAAAGCCACATACGAACAGTCTTTTGCATTTTAATGCAGGCACTGGCTCGATATTTTATCTTATTTTTCACTGTAAACACACAGAAGAGACAGAGTATCAATGGTGTATACAATTTAACACAACTCCTACCTTGCTCGCACACTTGATGGCTCAAAACAGCGTGTTAGCTACATGTGCTTGAGAGCGAGGTCTATACTGGAACCACAACACATAAGACAGAGCAGACAACAGAATTTTCAATTCTGAGCCAGGCCATAAAGGCTTCCCCCCAAAACAAACAGGAAGAATCAAGCATATATGTGCACACCACACACACACCCCAGACTGACAGACAACAATAACCTCAGTGAAAAGTGACTGGCCCTAGCAAGCAGGAAATACTCAGCTCAAAACCCTCCTTTATGTACCTAACAGAAAGCACTAAAAAAAAAAAAAATCTCACCAACCTTGAAATCAATTACTCAGAATTTAGTATGGAACCATCTGCTATACACACTCTTGGCCATATTTCGAGGTGATAATAACTGTTTTTCAATATTTTTTAACAAAATTTTTGACTCAATAAAACATAAAATACGCACATTTAATCACTGAGAGAGAACACCATTGAACTTTTTTCCAACGACTGCAGATCAGCCAGCGATTCACGCGCTTCACTAGCTCTGCCAAGTGATCCGGGTCAGACTTCATTATCTGATCAAACTCTGCAAACTAGATAATAAAAACCCAAAACGTTTGACCAACTAGGAGAATAGAGAGCATTAAATGTTATTACTTAAGAGCACGTGGAGTTAAAAAGGTAAAATATTTCTAATGTAAACTGTATACCATCATTAGATCAGTTTTCAGTTAATTCAAGTGAGCAGGTGTGTCTGGCATCACTTTATTCTTTAATGATAACAGAAATGACTACTGGGGTTTTTTGTTCGTTTGTTAGTTTAACTGATTGGCAATGCACCATTTTGAATAATCCAACCATTTATTAACCATTAAAAATATTTATTGCCAAATTTTAAAAAAAATATTTGTTTCTCTACATCCAGACTAATTACTCTGGCCTTCCACAACTTCAAGATACTTTTAATTCTGTATCTGGGAAAAAATAAAACCCCTAAAGTACTTCTCACTTTTTAACCTTTGTATAAGAGTCCAGCTGAAAGCAACCTTTTTGCAGAAGGTCCTACTGGTTGCACTTCTTTTTTGGTAATTATGACAGTAAGAACATTCTTATGGGACTAAAATAATTTTCCTGTCTAGTCACAACAGCTCCCTGTTTCATCTCCTTTCTTTGCATAGCAGCAGCAATGCTTAGAATCACAGAAAGAGATTTCAGCTATAAATAGATTTTACTAGAAAATCTTTTTCTTTGCTCTGGTTTGTTCTTTTTAACATCCAACATAGGTCTTAACTGACTGGTAGAACATCTGGGAACACAAACACTGCATTAAGAATACAACAACATCAGCAACAAGACTATGAAACCAATTATGTCAGTATTGATTTTTTTTCATAGAAAATGAACAGTATTTACAAAAAAAAAAACCCTAGGCAACCATATTTAATTACCAATGTGCTGAAAAATCTCATTTTCAGAGGTCCTTTCCAACCAAAATTATTCTAAAATTCACATTCATGAACTCCAAAAGAAACATTACCTTGCCTGGTCTAAAAAACACTTTGGTTAGTCCAAATTTGTAATCATTTTCATTCAGTCCCAAGGCTTTAAATAGTGCCTGAAATACAGAAAACAGTTAGGATCACATTTTTAAAACAAACAATATGTTCAAAAATCAAAATATATTTTCTGTCCCAGATAGTACAGAAGAATTAATTTCTTTCTTACCTTGCAAAAGAGCCTAGGATCCAGCCGAGCCAATTTGTCAGGCAAGTATTTCTTGTACATGTTATATAGTTCATGAAATGAAGCTCGTGAAGGGAAACCACCTTGCATCAAATCCAGAACTGACACCATTCCTAAATTCGTAGAAACACAGGCACAAATGCTGGTATCGGTAAAATGCCAACGAAGCAGTGACTTTTATGATAACCAGCAGTTTATGACATAAGTCTCAAACACTTTGCTCAGAGACTAAACCACAAAGTTCAGCTGGGTTTTGATTCAGCCTCTAACATTTCTTGATCAAGTGATCATTCACATGAAGTTAATACTGTACAGATGAGAAGCACCCAGACAATCTTCTCTGTTTCAGAGGTAACACCTAATCAATACAGAGTAATTTTTTCTAATATTTCTTCTAAATATTTTTTCTTTTTTAGAAGACTTCACATTTTCATTTAAAAAAAAAAAAATGTCCAACCAGGCATTTACTTGCATCATGTCAATGATACTTGAGATGTGGTGCAGATACAAGTTCAAATTCATATGCCGTGCTAGAGCATTTTTACTTACAGTACCAGGTATCAGCTGCTAAGATGTAATTTTAATGTCCTAAATACTACACTACTGATGTCCTAGTGGCAGCCAAAATGTAAAGGACAAAGTCAGTAAAAGGTTCAAATTACTTCAAGCATTATAGGCCACATCAGTTTTTGACTGCTGCTTTACATAACCCTATCAACAGATTTTGCATGTTAAGTTTGTAAGGCAGCCCTTAACTTGTAGTCTTTAAACTTAAATCTTTTGTGTATTTGCTTTCAACAGAAATGTGATTTGTTTAAAATATTTTTGGAGGAAGGACCTAGTGTATAGGATTACATATTGCTCTTTTAATATTACATGTTAGAACTTTATTTTATGAGATATTCATTTACTCTTGCTCAAGTGGCTTGTAAGACATTACAATTGTTGGGGGCAGGATGGAGTTAATTTGTTATATTTTTCCTTTTGGACATGCCAAATGCCATTAACCTGAAGAAATCTGATATTAATAATGCTAATAAAATCTAGTTGCTGACAAGTTGATAAGCTTTTGTGACAATAACATGACATTTTAAACATGTGGTGTTGTCAAAATATCTGCTGCAGAATCTGGAATTATCTTGACTTCAAGAAGAGAAATAATTAAGCACAAGCTAACGTACAAAAATGCAGAAAAGGAGAGGGGAAAAAAAAAAAAAACACAGCCCACCACTACTTTGATGAAAAAGCACCCTATGAAGAGCAACAATACCAGCACTCTAATTCCCAAACAAGCTAGTTCCTTCCACCATTCAGTGGGGCAAGAGCAAAACTGTTAATATTCTCTCTTTAAGATATAACTGTAAAATTGGAAAGTGCTACCATTTCAAGAGTAATGAAAATGCAGCACTGCAATCTGTAGCATACAAAGCAACAGGAAAGACTATGCTGAAGTGCCCTTGTTGGAAGTTCAGCTCCAAAACAAATTAACAGTGGTATAAAGAAAATTAGAAGTAGTACATCAACACAATTAACTCTATAATAGTATCTGTAAAATCAAAGAAAACAGGTGTGTTTCTTTTATTAGATCTCAGCCAATACTCCCTGCCTCTAAATGCACACAGGAGTTCCTAATGCAACTGCCACAGTAATTGAAAGGAATTCTATTGTTCTGAACTGCTGCCCTACTAACATTGTAGGCAATAGAAAGTGATAGGATTCAGCTCTGGGTCAGGAAATCTAAATTTATGTACCAATATATGGCTACACAGCTTCTTATGTATGCACCCCGTGTCCAAACTCTCATTATAATCAATGGGAAAACAGTCGATGGAAATTACATCAACTCTTCTTGTGAACAGAAGACTTTATGGCTGTTCAGATGAATTATTTCTAGGGTCCTATTGATTAAAATGAGAGCTAAGTTCCTAAAAATCTAAATAACTCTTCATAAGGCATAAATAAGCTACCTCCTAGCAAGCAACAGTTCAAGCAAGGAAATACTGCTTCCACCTCACATATTTCAAACTTAAGTCAATCTATTATGCCCAAAGTAATAAACAGAGGGAAATATATTAGAGGCATATATTACCTGAACACTGAAGCTGAGAGAGGATCTGTCCTCCTTCAAAATGGTGATTTGTCATCTTTAAATTAGGTTTGATACAGCGAATAAAGCTGGATCCCTATTACCAAAACAAGAGGTTAGTAGTATCTACACATTTTTAAACCTCCTGAAATCACAGTTAATCATATAAGATCTATGGGTGGGGAAAAAAATATACAAAATAATAGTGTTCTAGAAGAGAAATGCTGATATTCTTTTTCTCTCATGTATCAGTAATGCATTCTAGCCTCCGTTTCCATGTAACCAATCTCAGTACTCAAGCTATTAATTAAATTCTCAACTTTTGAGTTTTCACTCAAATGTTCTTAACATTAGTACTGTCTAATTACAATTTAGGAGCCTACTATGCTCATCATCTTCTACAGTCACATCAACTAAACGCCTCAAGCCTCCAGAGTTCACATGAGTAAACATGCTACAAGTCTCATGACATTGGAATCACACCAGATGAACCTGACCTTCCCTTCTTCTAACTTCTATTTTTTACTTTTTTTTTTTGGCTTGTGGCTTCACTTTCCTTTCCCTCATGTTCTTCCACTGTGCTCCTCTTATCAGCATGCCTGCTATCTCTACAAGTTTGACTCCTGTTTTCTCTGATTGTTTCACATTCATTAATGATGACATTTTTCAAAACACCACCCAATTATTCAGGTTTTCCTATGGCAGGTGGCTGCCAATGATAACCTACCTTACATACTACACCAAAAATGGGACTGAGAAAACAGTATTACTCCTGGTTTGCAGTGTCTTCTCTTTCTTTACATCTCTCAGCTGAGAATGAGAGAGCACCTCCCAAGGGAGCTCTATACTGACAATATATCCTTAGTCATGGGTTAGCTAAGCCCAGAGTGGCAGAAGCCTGACCACACTTTTTCCCTGGACTGGGTCTCAGCTGCAGAGTATTCTGTGTGAAAGAGAACATCTTTCTTTCAGACCTCACAAGTACAGTAAAATCTGATTGTTAGCTACACTCCAGAACCTATCCTGTTTGTTTCCAATGTTTTTCTTCCTTTTTCTTTTTTTGACAGAACATAACCTCATATCTAGAATCAGTCAGAACATGTGGCCACAAGAAAAAGGAATATGTTCCTACAACACCAAGTTCTAAAAACTCAAACGTGTGTTGAACTACAATGATAATTTCACAAACTATCAAATTACATCATCTAAATTAGTAAAACTTATTAGGGGAATGAGGTTCTTCAACCATCTGTGCATTCACAGCCTATCACAAAAGTGAAATGAAACATTTTATTTTTAACAGCTTTATGGGATCCAAAAACAGTAATTAATAATAAATTATCATCTGCCTTACTTTTAAAGAACATCTGTAAATCTGCATATTAGTCATCAATGACAACCAGTGAATAGAAGGAAGCAAAAGGGACAAAAAAGGAGATTGCAGGCCAGACAGATTTCATACTGTTTACTCAAATTGTGTAACTTTCATTCTACAACAACTTTTCTAAAGGTGGTGTGATTTTTTTTTTTTTCAAAAAAGAAACTCAATAATCATCACCTGCACAGCAAGACATTTCAAAAGCATCACATAACTGCAAACTCCAAAGCAATTACTTATCACATTTATTGTAAGCCATATTGTTGAGATAATCAATTATGACTTATGTCAGAAAATTATGAACTTGCATCTGTATATATACTTACAGTACTGTGAAGCTTCTCAAGAAGCAAATTTAACTGAGTCTGTAAAAGAAAACAGATATTTCAAGAGTCTTGCCATGACAGCTACAGAAATACACAGGTACAGCATTACTGCATGCATGTCCATTGTTAGTAAATCAGACAGAACTGATTAAATCACATGTTCACAGACAGAATCATGCAAGTGTGCATGAATGGTCCTGAGGAAATTGCTTGTGTTTAGCTGTACAGAGACACTGTATGGACTAGTTACTTACTATGATGCAGTTATCAAAAAAAGTGAAAGCTCATTTGAGAAAAAAAAAAAAAAAATTCCAAACTTCCAAATTTTTAATTGTTGATGATGATAGACTATAATTTTAAAATCACATTTACTGAGGCTGGATTTAAACATACTGTGGTGAGAAAGGGCCATGGTCCTATGATTATTTGCCCCCTCTGGGGACAAGTTTAAACAATCACCAGCAGCTTAAGGCTGTCGAGGAAAATGAGTTACAGTTGCTACCAAATGAAATTGGTAGGGACTTGAAATGTTCCAGAACCACATCAGGAAAACAGCTGTACTTTTACCTTACAGATGTGTCTGTTTTACCACATAGATTATTAGTGTGCCAGCCTTTCTAGATTACTAGCAAGTTTTCAGTATATACCCTGAAGAAAGACAAAATTCTGTATGTCCTAATGTATTCCTCATTTTCTGTACTGGAAACAAAATTGAAAGGATCTGACTTTTGAACTTTTTTTTTTTTTTTAACCAGATCTTTCAGTTACTTTGAATCCAAGAAACCAGATTTCTATAGGCAATGTGTGTCACCTACAGCTGCAAGCTGTCCTTCCAGTGCGTAAAATTGATTTGGGTTTTTTCTTTAACTTATCATGGATGTGGATAGAAAGAAAGGAGTGCCACAAGAGGCATGACAAACACTAATAACCTCCTGCTCAGTTCTCACTTACACATACTCTTTATATTTCTACTCGAATGCAGTCTTTATGTTTTCTTCAGTTACAAATGCTTAATTTTGGAAGGGACAGCCTAATTTCCATCAACAAAATACATTTCTGCTAGAGGAAAAAAAAACCCCTTCCTTATACTCTGTCATTTGACAAGAAATAAGCCAGAGCCATTCTCAGGTAAATTTCACTAATTAAATGATCATATTAATAAAACACATTGCTAAGTCTACTGCTCTTTGAATTATTACAGTTTAACTGATCGTTGCCATAGTAAGGTAAAATAATTCTGAAGATTCTTGAGTAGATCTGATGAACTAATTAATCATTATTTCCTCAACTGATTTATAAGAATTAATTTTAATTAGTTATAAGGAAGGGATGTGTGAAGGATTTCATAAACAGAATTCCCTGCAACAGCATCTAATTATTAAGGTAATTAGAGGAATTTGAGACTGACTGACATACTGATGCACTAAGAATGCTTATTCTTAAAGAGATTAAATTGCTACTAAGATAATAGAACTTATTTTTATGTGATCTGAATTGAAATTTTCAAGGCTATTAGTGTTCATCAGCAGCCCATGTTGTGTCTGGGAAGGTAACACCAAATGAATTACTGGAAGTAACACATACATTCAAAATGCTATGAAACTTGAAAACACTGAAAGAATTATAGATTGATGGGCCAGATCCAAAGAGGACTTTAGTCATGTTCTAGGTGTAGAGGTGAACACCAAAGTCCAAAAGGCAATCCAAAAAGTTCCCCACTCAATTGTTGCTTAACTTAAAAAATGCTTCCCTTGTTACTTCATCCCTCCTTGAACAATGGTATCATTTACATGGCCACATCTACTGGATGTGGGGTGCTAAATCAAAGAAGAATTGAAAACCCAGATGAAAGGAATTGGCAACCATCTCAAAGATCCCAGTTGGTTTCATTTGGATTCTAGTTTCACCTACAACAGACTTGTGGTTGCAGGATTGCCTCAGGACGTGGCTTACTTGTATGTAAATGCATTTTTCAGTCTGCCTTCTGATCATGCACTTCATATTGGACCAATTGTTACAGTTTAATTCTACAACCACTATGTAATAAGGCGGAGGAGGAAATAATCATCAGAGCTAAACTCAAGAAAACAGGCTGCTCAACTCCCAGTTAAATAATAAAACCACTTTTTGTGGTTTTATTGACCTTACATGTCAGGCTCTGTCTCCTACTTCTCCTGGCCCTATCAAAGTTCTATTTCTGGCTACATAACAACCCAGCTACAGAAGGGCACAAGGAGAATCCCCTTTGTCAGGCTGACCAATAACTTGGCACTATAGGAAATAAAGCAGACATAAACCACCAAATACAGCATAGACCTGAAGCAGAACACTGTTGCCACACAAAAAGCAACTGCTGCTACCATATACTTCCTGCTCTTCAGTCCCTGCATTTTCAGAGAACAGTTCTAAACACAAGCCACAAGCTAAAACTATGCAAGAAGGAATTTATCTTGCAGTCCTCATTCAGCACCTAACCTCGACATGCTCTTCTGCTATTGGAAGTGTCCCACTCTACAAGAGAGCTCTCGGGTTGTGTGAGATACCTGCTTTCCCCATGGACTACATAAGGAGTCTAGCTAGGAACAAGAAGTGGGGTTTTAGGTGCCCTAGGTAGGGCAGCATACCAAAAATGTTACATCACTGGACTTGAAGGCATACAAATCCTTCATTGGATCTGGCCCAGATGCGTTGGGAAGAGCTCTTGCTGAAATTGCAGCAGCTCTACCAACAGTAAATCCATGAGATTGAAAAATTTACCTGCAGCCCACGGTTGTGCCTGCTTTTCATCTCTTAATTCCCCTATAGCTCTCTTTCTAGCCATCCTGAGCTGGAATAATCCAGCTAAAATAAAATTGCTGAATGAGAAAAGGATGCAGAAAACATTTGGAGAAGACAAGGTTTGAAGGTCAGCTTTACATCAAGCAGAAGAAAGGAGAAATGAGGAGAAGCATCAGATTCAGGTATTGAGAAACAAGGAACATCTTTCTGTGAAAGCCATGACTATCTATATTTTAGAAGAGGAAAAACAGTGGTTAGGTTAGGTATTGAATTTTGAGAATGGCAAACTGTAGCCAATTGATATAACTTCTAGAATGCACAATTAAGATAGGATGGAAGAACATTTTTTTGTTGGATTTAGAACCCCTGGAAGTCCACAGAACCCAAATTTGCATCTCAAGACTTTAAACCATTTGAATAAAGACTTGTATGTAGCTTCACAAAATTCTAACAAAATTACTGTATAATCTCTGTAAGTACTATTCTGAAACATCTTTTTGACAGAAATGCTTAGCACGTAGCTTGGATATACTGGTTTCTTATAATTCAGCAGAAAACCCACCTATTTTAAAAATTTTCTTTGTGTAAATCTCAAGTTACTACTAGTTCTCCCAACCTTATGTTCTACTTATTTCAGGTAACTTAAAAGTGGCATACAATAAAAGATCAGATTCTTTTTTATATTATGTTACCTTGAATTTGTTTCCTACACTGATGAAACTAAGTTTCCCAGCTTTTTGTTTGGGATCCTTGTTGTTGTTAGTGCTAGACTCAAACAGCTGTCGAACAAATTTGTCCTTGGATTCACATATAAGAGACTCAAGGGACATGTGCAAAGCATCATTGTTTTTTTCCACAAATTGCATCTGAAAAAGACAACCCAATAAATAATACCACATTTGTTTCACTGTTCCAGTTACTTAAGTCTTAAGGAAAACTGAAGAAAACAAAGTTATATACTTAACTTAAAAAATCAGCAAGAATATATGGGATAAATATTCATACATTATTTCAAACAATTTTTCAACTGGATATGGAAAACACTAATGGCAGAGGGAAAATATATTCTTAAATATCTCATTGACCTTGTTAGAATCATAAACCTAAGGTAAGGTTTAGTGCCTTTGAAGAGATCAGTGGTAGTTTTGTCAGTGATTTTTCTCCATGTTTCCACTTCCAGCACTCAGCACATCATCACTTGGGAGTTCTGAAAAGCTTAATTCTTCCCTGCTTGCAGTATCACTTAAGATCTACTGTGAAATGTGAATTAACATGCACACTTTAATTGGTGCATCCGTACAGTTTGGAAAATGACATGAAAAATTATTATTTTAGTAGAATTATGATTCCTTAAATTCCAAAATTCCTCCAAAGTTCCCTTGGACTATGAAAATACAGTATTGGAATATGAATGAAGCCAGACAAGCATCCTTACCAGAAATCATGTTGTGAGAACTGCCACAAGTGCAGTGAGGAAGAAACAAGTAATGGGTGATGTACAAGACAACTATAGTCCAAAATTTTTTTTAAGACTATGCAAGTCCCTCTCAGGGAGGGATAAATGAAGTCAAGCATATTAGCATAGCTTCTGGACCAAAAGCTACCTCATATCTGATTAACTCTGTCAGCAGAACTTATGCACTTATATCTGCCTCCTCTGTTCCTGAAAACATTCTAAGGTATTATTAACATACCATGGTGAGGCACACAGCTAAATATAGAGCACTTGGAACAAACCTGTTTCTATTTCATGTGTTTTTTTAATATTGATTCCCTGAGTGACCTCAGAAAATTCAGGTGGGTAACACACAGACTTCAATTTTCTTATTTGTAAAATGACCTACACAATATGTCTACTTCAAAAAAGGATAACAATTGTTATCATTCTTGGAGTATTTTGAAGTAACTAAGAACAAGCCCTTAAAGTACACATTTTCAAATGACAAAGATACATCTTTGGAACTATCAGTGCTCTTACACACTGCAGTTACAGACCAGAACAACAAAGCATTACGGATTTTCTGTTTATCCTAAACTCATATTTTTATAAAAATTAGGGTTTAGATACTGGCTTCAGGTGTTTCAGTGGTTTTGTATGATGAATAGTCAAAAAACCACAAGAATCTGGAAAGTATCTTGAGGATAGTAATTTCAGGTATTCTGTATTCCTACAAAAATGACTATTACCAGTAGAAATGGAAAACCAAAAGTATAAAATGCAATTTTTAAGAGAACATAAATAGTGATTGCATACAAGGATAGGTATGCTTCCAAAAAGCTACTCTTTAGTCTAATAAAACCTTTTTATCATGCAGCATATTCCTCTCCTCAAGATAACAACGTGTTGATTTAAGATTTGCAAATCACAAATCAATATATTTAATATTGACACCATTACCTACAGATTTGTAACAAACTCTTACACAAAATGTATGTCACCAAAACAGTCTGTAATCTGAGAAATTAAAAGAAACTGTTGACTCTGTCACATACAAACAAGACTAAGACATATCAACTCCTGAAATTCTCTTCTGATGAAAGGAAATATTGTTTAACCTATACACACTGAAAACTATGAAACTACTACAAAGCATTAAGAAAAATAGTTTTGTCTAAGTAAAATTACCGTCTCATAGCAAACTGCTCCTGCAAAATGTCGGATAATAAAGCCTTCATCATCTCTGATATTTCTGTGAACAGCCAGTTTAGACTTCCTGGGAATCTGGAATTAAAAAGTTGAATTACAAAGAAAAATTACACTGGAGAGTAAGAAAAAAAAATTTATTCTTAAAATATCATCATGACTCTTTCAGAAGTCTTAAGTGTGAAAAATGGTACTTTCTGCAGTACAATTGTGATAACAACCACATCATTCCCATTCAAACCAACATATTCCAAAAAACTATTTTCACTCCCATTTACACCCTTAGTTACCTCACATTCAAAATAAAGTCATCAGGATTGCTAACACCTGTTAGTTAATTTTCTTCTTGCTTTTAATCAACAATTTCTATACCTTTCATTCCACAGCTGATGAATGGCCTTAACATATGAATAGGATTAGACAGAGGCTTAAAATACGTTTTTAGATGGTATATTTTAAAAGGCAAACACCAAGCTGATTGCACACATACCAACAAAAATGTTTCACTGCAGAGCAATCCAGTTAAGTAAGACTGAATAGAAATCTAATGGCAGGTAAAAGGATGACAGCTTTATTTGCCTTTCTCTGCTTGCATTTCTTCAGCCGGAAACTAATTTTTTTTTTCATTCATTCATATCATGTATATAAATTGCAATAACTTGCATTAATATCCCACAGAGCGCTGCATGTTAAAAAATTAACAACCAAAAGTTTTTCCTTGTCTGTTCCCCACTTTCAACTCTAAAGTGCTAGCTAGACATTGCATATGTGTCAAACATACTCCAAAGCAAGCAGTTTTTTGAAAGGAGTGACAAAATAGGTCATCTGATATGAAATAATCTAAATTAAAATGTGTTTTTATACCCTTTTCCTGCATTACTTGTTTACAAACATCAAATGTAAGTGAAGAATATGGCTTCAGTTACAGCAGGATATTAGAACTGCTAGAAGACTTAAGACTTCAGTGAACTTTCCAACAAACCTAATAACCAAACTTGTCCTTAACAAAAGAATACAGATTGCGCAGACTGGTGTGGTCCAAGACTTCTTAGGAAAGGTTTTCATTAAGCTGAAGTGTTACTATCAACTGCTCCAAGAACGGTTTTATTAAAACAAGACAGACAGCAAAAATAAACCTACAGAGAGCCTGAAATGGTCTTTGTGTTTTTGGTGCACAACTGATGTAAAATGCTGGTCGCTTGGCTGAGGAAGACGATTTTCTTCATCCAAAATATCCAGTACACCTATTAACTTTGCTTCAATCAAATCTATTAATAAAAGAAAATATATTTACAAAAGTTTAATATATAAACTCATATCAGGAATAAACATTACCAGTTTAAAATGCTACTGATCCAATTCCATATGAAGGTATCTAAAGAATGCTGTTAACATAAAATACAAAAAGTCACTGCAAATTAATTCTATGTATCTCACCTTTTGATTTAATCAATATCCTATACATACCAAGTTATAACTCTAACACACAACGAACATGGGGGGAGGGGAGAAATCAGGCACAGATTGTTCAATTTTTGCTCTGGCTAAAAGCTGAACTTAATCATCTAATTCCTCAAAAGGTGCCTAAATGTTTCTGTGATATGACCATTGGTCTTTATGGGATAATTGTTTTTGTTGTTGGGGATTTCTTTAAGCTTTTCATCCATGTTTCACCACATGTCAAAACTAAAAGCAGGAAAAGGTACACACTTCCCTGCACAACAGGATCCAGGGAGAAAACTAAAATGCATTTCTTTTAAGGAAGGCAGATCAGACTTGAAATTCACGCTCTTGAAGCCAGCTACAAGAACCTTGCAGCTTTTAAAACTTTTTTTGTATTCTCTACAAAACTGCTCTTGTAAGAAGAATTTTTCCCACCTTTTTTTTTTTTTTTTTTCTGTTGAAAGGAAGAAATGAATAATGCTTGTACTGCAGCAATGCCTAGGAACTCTTACTACAGATTGTAAACAGTATGAAGCTCTACATAAAGCCATGACAGCTCCGATGCAAAGAATTTATGTTTATAAAATCTGAATAAGCTCATTTAGCTACAGAGATGAGTACCATTTCATTAAAACAGTCTAACATTAATGAGTGTTTCCAAGATTCATTCATAGTGTTAAAAAATTGTCCATGTCAACGTCCACGTCCTTCTCTTTTGTGACAGTTAATATTTCTACAAGCTCACTGTTGTCAACGGCCTGGTCCAACACCTTAAACAAAATCATATTTTAACAGAAATCAACATTTTCTCATTCATTTCAAAAGGCAGTAGAAAATCCTTCTCTCCTGACCATTTAAGAACAGGAAAAAAAGGCACACATGCTGTGATTTAATTAAGCTAAGCTATAATTTATTAACTTATGTAAAAGTAATTTCACACAATGAAGAAACTGATCATGTCTGTGGTAGAGTGTCATTTACTGGTTGGAATAGTAAAAGGGGTCATGACTGGGGGGACTGCTACCTGTATCTTTAGGTAAGCTGCCCAAACATTTTCCATAGCAGGAAAAAGCAGCACCTTGGCAACAACCTTTACAGCCTGACCTATTTTCCCACCATGCGGCAGACAGAGACCTTTT
>NW_008603331.1:0-668 GCF_000691845.1 Merops nubicus | reverse complement strand
AGGAATCAGGGAATTCCTTTTGATCCTGAGATGTTTTTCAAAAAAATAAAACCCAAAACCATGCACTGCAGGGAAGCACCCCTTTCTAGTGAAGCATGACAGTCTCAAAACTAACAACGGTTTTGGAAACAGGCTGAGAATCACAGACACGTTGTTTAATACATTATTAAACCACCAGAAGAGATAAGATTTGTACTCATAGAAGTCATTTATTTCCTGTCGCTGTGCTTTTGTTCCCTCCTCCAAACACCTTCCTGTTGCTTTTTCATAACAGGGTGAGGGTTTGCTGGGCAAGACTTCAGTTAAATCAGAGTTAGTGACTGTACAATCCTATGTCAAAAAAAACATAAGTTCAGCAGAGCTACAGAAATACCAGATTCTTCTGCAAAAGATGTTAAATCAGTTGCTCAGCCAGGACTGACTAGTTACAAGCAAATTACTGCAAATGCAAAAGCGAGATGAGCTTTTGGTCACAATACACCAACTCGAAGAACACAAGTTGGATGCAGACATAAACAACAACTTAAGCCCCTGGTGTATCAGCCTGTGGAAATCCAAAAGCAGCACTAACATCTCCAGCCTGTTGCCTGTAATTCATGTTTCTTTGCTCACTGGGTCAAAAAAGGCAGGGCAGGGACATGGTGTTTTTTTATTATTATTATTATTAT
>NW_008603330.1:4464-29322 GCF_000691845.1 Merops nubicus | reverse complement strand
TGTTGGGCCTGGTCATCGGCAGAACAGTTATATACTGTTATACCCATTGTTACTGCTGTTTGCTGTTCCTTCTGTGTTCCTGTAGTAAATTCTCCTTATCTCAGCCCATGGGGGTTTGTATTTTCCTCCCTTTTTCTCCCTGCCGTGCGGGGGCTGGGAGGGATGAGCGAGCGGCCACATGGTGCCCGGCTGCAGCTTGGGGCTAAACCACCACAGTCTGCAGCAAAGGATGTTATTTTAAGCACCTCTAATCTTTAGGGGTTTTATTTTCTTTTTGGCTATAACTAGGCAGTTTCCTCGGGAAAAAGCTGAAATATCTTCCCCTGTATTCATATTCAACTTAACCATTCTGCCAGGAACTTGTTTATATCAATGCATTTTAGGACCCCATACAGAAAAGAATGGTTTTCAGTTAAAAAAAACCAACCTCAGGAGTGTCCAACATGGCTGATCTCTCACAATACTGTTAGAGTCTTAAGGAAAGCTTCCAACAAACAAGTTATCTATCTCTACGGAGTTAGTAAAAAAGATTGTTCTAAGTATGAAGGGCATATTGAACAGATCAGTTCATGTCCAGGGACTACTGTAGAAGGCTGAAAATCTCATTTCTGTACTGTGTTTAAGTAGGCCTTGCCATCAAGAACAGCTACATGAATTGACGTCCATTAATAGCCAAACACCTGCAGGTTCTTAAGGAACATTTAGAAAATTTAAGAAAGAATCTTGGGAACAGAGTATCTGGAGTAATTCACAATTATCATCTCAATTGCTCTGTTTCCAGTGTATTGTGCATTTATCACAAGGTTAACTCTACAGTGCTTTGCCTCAAGATACGGTGAGTACCCATCCTCTCCTCAATTCCATTTGTGTTGGCATTTCACACACACGATGTACTAAACCTTTCAACCTTAGCCCTGTCAATGACTCCTTAACCACATAAAACATACTATAAACCTCTAAGAACAAAAGGAGCTCTTGAGTTTGTCCTTTGCAGCACAGTACCAAATGAGTAATAATACTGTTGAAGACAGTTTTTAACAAAAGAGTTTTAAAATTAAAGCTTTTTAGGAGCATCAAAAGCAAAAACTTCTTACTGCCACAATCGAAACACATCTAAACAACACAACAGTGAGCAAGCTTTTTGAAGAGCTAAGAGAAGCAACTAAAAAGCAATTCTTAGCATGGAGCACAGGCTTTACAAAGATGGTACAAGCTTGCCAATGTGACATTTATCTCAACAACACTTTAAAGTAAAAAGGGGACTGACAAGGTACAACAGTAAAGCAAGGAAAGTACGAACTCCAGGAGGCTGAAGTTATACAGAAGTGAAGCAAATAAGAAGGAACAAACTAGCAAGTGCAGTGCAGAGTAAGATTATCCAGAAGTGCTTGAGGAACAATTTGCAGATATCAAAGTTTGTTTTAAAACCTGTTAAGAGCAGAAAGTTCTGCTAGAGAATCTATAAATATAAAACTAATGGAAGATCAAGATGCAACAGGAACCTGGGGGAATTCAAGACTAGCTGGTATTTTCTCTACTGTATCTATGTCAACTTTGGGAAAAGTTGAGAAGCTTCACTGCTTTTTCATATCTTAACATGAAAATCACATAACAGAATTACATTAATGAATGAGAATAAATGGTATCAAAGACAATATGGCACTGACTCAACACTTCTAAAGCAATTCAGGATCAGAAGCCCACATTATGTGCAGCACAGCCAATTAAAACTGCCTCAAGACCAGAAGACTGTCCACAAAGACAGGCTACTGAGCAACACGAACCAACAACCTGCTCCCCACAGTTGACACATTTAAGAAAGACTGTAAATAGTAATAGCAGAAGCAGCAGCAAACACAAACTGAGATTGTCAAACCAGACAACCTGGTCTGCTGCTTGTAAAACTGAATCAAATCACATCACGCCAGCCTGGGCATTTGTGGATTCTCTGTACAATCCTTTCATGTCTTCTTTGTTCCTACACATAAGAAAAAAAAGAACACCTGCCAACATGACCATTATCAAAAATGTTCATCCAAACAGCTCAGTCTTATCTAATGTAAAAACACATCTCACACAGGCACTGTGACGCTAGGAGTGTAATCAACATCAGGGGACAAAAGCTGCACGTTTCTGCTTTCATCCAGATAGCTGTGGAACAGCGACAGAAATTCAGGTTCAGGTAAAAACATGAGTTAGAATCACTACACAAAGATAAGCAGATGATCATTTCCTGAAAGACAGATTCATGCAGCAGCCAGCTCTGACTTTGAAACTGAAAAGTAAAAAAATCTTAAAAATAGTTACAGGCAGCAAAGTATTATTTGTAATTTAAAACCTGTTACTATATCAGGTATTAGCTCTAACCTTCCCTTCCTCTATGACTCCTTCAACCACCTCTAAATATAAAACATTACAAAGGCAAATGAGGCAGGTAAAGATAATATCCAACTCTACAGCCTGAAGTTAGTAATGCAGCATCTTAAAGTATATAGACTATAAGAATGCATAAAGTAAAAAACTGAATTATGGTTGTTTTCCCTTTCAGGAAACATAGGTTGAAGGAAGAGTTTGCTTCCTCCTAATATACCTTCTAAACACTTGGATTACTATATTATAGAAATGAGGTGGGACTCGATCTAGGGTTGGACTCGATTTCTAGAGGTCCCTTCCAACCCCCAACTTTCTGTGATTCTGTGAAATTAATCCAAACTCAAAGTATCTTTTCATAAGGATTTACAAAGCCAAATGTACATTCTATTCAACTAACAATATTGTACTAGATAGACTTACAACTTGACAAGTTTTTTTCCACCAATATTTTTATATTGCAGCTCCACATTCAAAGGAAAGATGCGACAAATCCATATCAGCCCAACAGCAACAAAAGCTGATGCAACGGTACTGACACCACAGGTTTTGAAAACACTTGCACTCCAGCCCAAAGAGCTTCCTACCTTTTAAAATTCCATTTCTTTCATGATCTGTTGCTGGTCCTTCCTCCTGAGAATTTCAGAAGTGCCCCATGCAGCTTAAAGCACACAGTTACAATCACAGTCTGTGGACAAATATTTATTATGCTTGGCAGGATGGAATACTTCTCCACCACCACCTTCCTTTGATAAGTTAGATCTCACCACTACAAAGAGCCTCCCCTTCAAAGTATACTACTGGACCAGTAAAATCAACAAAAAAAACCCCACAGAAATCTTGGACATTTTTCAAGGGTTCAGTTCTAATTGTGACACTTACTGTGCATCCTCCTGGAGGGGCCAGTGCCCTGACACAGCACTCACTGCTGGCCAGTCACTTCCTCCCCAATCATTTCTGAGCCTAGATAATATCTATGCTCACATTTCTCCTCTTTGAAAGTCCTGTTCTGTCTGTCTTAGGCACTTCCCTACCTGTACCTCTAGGCTCTTTTCCAGAGTACATCCCAGCAGGAGCTCAGCATGCAAGGGAGAAGTCAGCAGTCTGGCTTTGCATCCAGATTTCTGAGATTCCCTCCATCATTGTTTGTTTCTTCCCTTCTGCTGTTCACTGACTAATGCTGCTGTCCTGGACGCAGCTGTAGACCCTGCAGGTAGCAAGCACAGCTATCTCCCAGAGCTCATATTTCTATTCAGCAGTATCTCAGGTGCCTGTTTAACCAGTGCTGCTTATATAGAAACCCTGAGTGCCAGAAGGTCTTCTTGTGATCACAAAGGGCCGCTGTTAACATCAAGATGAGGGTTTGGAAAGCACTGCATTCATCAACATCAAGCAAAATTCATGAGCTCAGAGCAGGAAGTGCTGAGAAATGCAGTAGCAGCTCCTGAACTGTAAGACGTACAGGTTCCTTCCAGGTGAAAGATGCTTTTTTTTTGGTACAGGATTTAGATTACTGCTACTGTTTTCAGGGAAAAAGAATCAGTGTACCACTACTATGCTGCTTATTAATAAGCCACAGAATTACAAGTAACACTTGAGCTGACCTTTAGATAGTGCAGATGGCATGCCAGCCTGGATTAGTGAAACTGGATGTTATATAGCAAAGACTGTTATGGTTGCCTGGTATATAAATAAGCAAGGAAAACTCTTCCCTGGGGAAAACAAACACATAAAAGACTTAAAACAAAAGTAATGTGCGTGAGAGCTGCAGTCACAGTCAGCATCTGACACTGAATGACACTGGACAGATGAAAGACAAGGGACAACTGTGTTTCAGACCTTAGGATGACATCAGACTGCACAGCAGAGCTCATCACTCAGCACTACATATATCTGGTCTGACACACCTAGAGAAATATTACATTTATGATTATTTATATTATGAAATCAGAATGACAGTAAGGGAACTGCAGTCTAAAGCCGATTCATAAATATTTTCTGAAGCATCTAGAAAATATTCCTAGCCAAAATTAACAATATATATGGGTTTCAAAGTGACTGCACCTTCTCCTTCAACTTGTGATCCTAATACCAGACTGGATCCTTGCACTTAAAGCATCAGTTCAAAGATACCTCTACTATTCCATTTTTACTATTGACTTGAGCACTGGCCCAGCCAAGTTGCCAGCCTTTCAGGCTGAAGGAGCTGCACCCAGCCTTTTGGTCCACACGTCTGGCTGTGCTCAGTGTTGCTTGAGTAGGAGAAATACCTAACACTACTCATGAGAGCTAAAATTGCAGATCATTGCTCTATCTGAACTTATGTGCACACTGCTGTTCACATACCAGTAAATTCTGGTGCAGCTGCAGACAGAGGTCCCTCTTTCCATTTTAGAGAAGTAGGCATCAGTAAGGATGAAACATTGACCAGCCTATTCTTCTGAGGAAACAAGGGCTTTGGAGGGAAAATAAACTAGGAAAGGCTTGTCATACAATTGCCACACAGTTCTGATTGCTGCACAAAGTCATTGCCTGTGGGCATTAGCAGGAATAATAATAGCCAGTGCAGATTCTGCTTCATCAAACAATACAAAAAACCAAACAATATTATGGCATATCTTCTTCAGGGCAGTAATAAGACCAACAGAAGCAAGTCACAGTGAGACTTGTACCGACATCTGTTCTTTCCTCATGCTTACAACACATCTTCTTCTCCACCTCCTTTTCAGAAAACTGAATTAAAAAATACAGAGATTTTACCTCTGGGACAGTCTGGCCTCTCATGCTGCCATGTAGCTGTTGGCTCACCTACCTTCAAGTCATCTCCCAAACCAGCTTGCTTCCTTGCCAGATTCCTACCTCCTACACAACTACAGCAAGACACACAGCTTTTTTGCAGCTTATCTCTGCTGGAGGAGTTACCCACAACAAGCCTTCTCCTCTTTGCCTCTTTCCAAATGAAGGTCACCAGCCTTCCACTTACCTGTGCCTCATGGTCTTAATCCTACTCGACCCTCAGGTGTAGCCCAGTGCATGGGGGATGCCCACTCTTATTAAAACCTTCATACCAACATCCAGTGTATAATGCAAAGCTTCATAGAAGTAAGTCTTCAGCAGGGATCTGAAGAAAGTCCGTATGACAATGTAGATTGGAGGGGCGGGGAGAAGGGAGACAGGATTTCAGGGGTTTCTGGCCTCAACTACAAGGGTTTAAAAGTGAAGAAGTAACAAGCCTTTTACCGTTAGGATTGTGCACAAGCCACTCAAAAGCAACTGTAAGCTAAAAGAGTAGTCTTCTACTTTATTCATCATCTAAACAGACAGAAGTTGATGTCCAAATGGGACAGATTCATTCCCTTCCAAACATATGTGCTGCAGTTTGCCTAAAGCCTCTGTGTGTTTCCTTCAGCCATGATACCACTGTTCAAATTCCCACCCAGGCTAAACTCCAGGTTGAGCACATCCTTCTTGACACTGTATTTGCAGTCTCCACAGAACAGTAAACAGCACCCTGTAATCCTTCAAGATCCATCCTTCATCCCAAGTAAATCCCTTTGTTAAGTTCATCTAGATTGCTAAAAATATTTCTCTTCCTCTTACTTCACATGAATTTGTGTAAATTGAAAAATATTGTTGAGCTATTTGTTTAGAGTTTCCTTTCTTAAGTTGTTCATCTTTGTCCTTTTTCACTCATCACCCATATATATTGACTTTTAGAATCAGGTTGAAAGTTCATCATTTTCCAGTTTTGTCAGCCAGCAAATAAACCTTGGAAATCTTAACATCAACTCTCTTGTGTGAACTTCTAAAACATACAGTTCATTGGTTTTAACACATTTTCTTTCTCACCAAATATGTTGTACAGTTCCACACAACACCAAATGCTGAACAGTTTTCCTGAAATAGTAATCTAATAGTTGTAAACAACAGTGTTTGTATAGTATGTGCTCTGAAGTGGTTGCTTCCTTTAGAAGACAAAATATTACACAAAATATTTCGGGGGGCTTTTTTCTCCTCATAAGTACATGTTTTTGTGTATGATGCCACACTTGTTTGGTCTGTAATAGCTTCTTTTTCCATTTTGGTTTCTAACAGGATGCATTGCGCAGTGATAGGTGAAATGCATCTCAGAATTTCATTGTCTCTCTGCTGTAATTTCAATTACTCTGCACCATCATGAAGGATACCTGTTTGCTGTATTGTATACTTTTTCCAGCCTTAAGGGTGCTATTATATTTAGAGAGAGACAAAATTACCCTTGAAAGTAAATACAAAGATGGAGGTGCAGGAAAGCCTACAGTAACAGTCTGCTAAGAAGAAAGTTAAATCAATAAAGACAGAAAGATGGGGCAACATTTCTGGAGGACCAATTCTTGGTAACATGTAGTTGCAATGCAAAACTACATCAAGGAGGAAAAAACATCCTTTTCGTGACCTTTTGGCTATTATGTAACTTCTTTAGAGTTAAATTGTGCCCAACAGGCTTCATCTATAAGAAAGGATACAGAGTTACGCTAGGAGAGCATCTTGAGACAGTCTCACAAGATACATGGAAGGTATATTTTTACGGAAACCTCAAAGCCACTACAGAAGAATCACATAATGAAAACGCAAAACCTCCAAACCCACCAAAACAACAACAAAAAGAAATACAGCTCTGGATGTAGCCAGAAGGTGCTATCAAGAACACATGCAACCTTCTGCTAGCAAACTTAGTGCACTATGCTACAGTACCACAACCAGTCCTGGCCAGCACAGACTGGCTCTGCTGCTCTTCTCCTCAACTCCCACTACTAAATCCAACCCACCACCTCTCCACTACCTTGAGCTTACACAGCCTTCAGCATTGCAACAAACCAAACCGAGGAGTTCGCGCAAGCCAGCAGCTGAACTTACCAACAAAAAGCAAGTACTCCCCTTCCCACACCACTTTGCAACTTACCTGTAGAGAGACAGAAAGGGCTAAAAGAACAAGGGGTTTTAGAGGGCAAAAAGTGAATTCCCATTTTTCTGTGAGAAGAACACAACTGTCTTCATAGCACTCTCTAAAACAATGAGACATTGCTATGCTACATTCTGTAACCCAAATATTTTAAGAGTGTTTTCCTACCTTTCATAGGTATGTTATCAAAAATATGCATTCTCTTTTCCACTCTACATCTACATCTTATTTCAAGTACTCCTTCCTCTTAACTTGTAACTAATAAGAGGTCTTTGTCATATCCTTCTACTGTGGAAGAAGATACCTACTTCTTCCTTGAACACAACATCTGCAAATCATCAGTTAGAATCATAGAATCCTTTAGGTTGGAAGAGACCTTTTAAGATCACCAAGTCCAACCATTGTTGCATCAAGCAACCATTTGTTGCTTCAATCGTAGTCAAATCTGACTTCACCTGCGCTCTTTGCAGGCTAATAAATGCCTGTCCTGTGATGTGAGGTTCCATTAATGCAGAAACTGAACTATATTAAGACATTAGGGGCACTCTAGACAAATAGCCTGTATACCTCCCACAGGCTTCATTCCTTCCAGCACACAGCCATGCCCATCCACACTCTTCCTTTGCCACCAGACTCCTTCCACTACCAGTGTTTCCTGCTTACCCCATCTTTCTAAACGTGCAGATGCTCTACCCTGGCAGCAGTTACAATAACATCATCCCCACAAGATTCAGGCATGTATCTGCTGCACTTGACACTTACCACAGAGAAGCACCTGACACCAATACCCTTCCCTTCTAAGTCTCACTACCACTCTGCTAGCCTGGACATTAACACCTCTCAGTGCGAGTTCACATTGGCTTATACCTGCTTTGCAGAGAGGTACAAATTCTGGAAGGTATCAGAAGGAACTCTGTTTTACAAGAAAAATTAAATGATACAATGTTTTAGATTTCCTTTTTTTTTTTTTTTTCCTGAGAGCTTATTATATGTCAAGTGTATTCACCAGAGGACAAAACAGTATTTCTTTGATAACAGGTTTGAAAAAATGAAGTGACACAAGTTATTTGTCTTTATGGACTTTATAACTACAAGCTGCCATTCATAAATGTTAAGACTTCACTTGCTCTGCAAGCAGACTGAAAATAAAAGTATATTGGTGTAGTCCATTTAATAATATACCTATATCCTCAAAGAATTCATGTAGCCTATAACAGCATACACCACATTATACAAAAAGCAATTTAAGAGAAGCATACAAACAACCTTTCCAACAGAAACAGCATTTCTTCTAGTACCTGTCACAATAAGGTTAAGGCTTATTTTAAAGATTTTTCTTAAGCATTCTGTTGTGCATATTGATCTAAGCTTTAAGGTTCATCTGATGCACTTTAAAATTTCCTCCAGAGCCCTGGAGGAAAATAAGAGGCTAATAAAACACACAGGGTAATAAGAGATGGAAAATGCCTGTCTCATCAATTAAACATAAATTTATACTAGGTTCATCTCCATGATTTTGCTGTATACTTGAGTTTAAGCAGCCAAGTCTATTTTCTCCATTCATCCATTTTTCTTTTTCTTCCCCCTCCCCTGCACCCAGACTGAAGAAATGCCTAAACACAATAGCTGTTCAGGGTTAGATATATAAATGCCTCTGGTATTTAAACAGCCTCTCACAGAGCACATGTTTTTATTTTCCAACTCAGCTATCTACCTCTTTGGTTTTCAGTTCCCAGGGTGTAATAGAGGCTTCAGAGCAGAGGACTGCAAAACACATTCCCAGTGTGTCCATATGCCACACATCTACATCCCATCTGAAAAATTCTTCATTCTAGTCAAAACTGGTACATAACTAGCTTACTGAGAAACAGCCATAACAAGGCACTCATATAGGTAACAAGAATGTTTTATTGCTATTAAAGGAAATTCCACACAGTAAATTAACTATTAAAGTTATCATGACTTCATTTGCTATTAGCAAAAGCAACAGGAATAGTAAGACAGAAAAGACAGAAAGATCAAAGAGGATGTGACATCTGGTCAAGGCTTATCCCTCCTACCTCACAGCACCACTACTCTTGTGATATTGACATCAGTACTATTGACCTCCTGATGGAGCTGTACCAGGATCTCCAAGACCTACATTCAAGTGGATCCTACCCCTTGCAGCATGACAGAAACAGCACATTTCTGGGAGCACACCTGCCTCCTTTCCCTTTAAAGGGGGTCCTCCCAGCATTAGCAACCACAGAAAAGTTACCTTAAAGTCCAGTCACCTAAATCATCTTTCTTTGGGGATTTTTCTACCTGCTTTTATTGAGCATAGCTCTACACACGCATGTAAAGATCATTCAAACACAGCAGGAACATACACCACAGTTGCCAAGTCAGAAGATGCTGCAGTAACCAGAACTTAGTAAAAGATTAACGGAAGAAAGAGATGAATCTTGTCCAGCCAGTGACCAAGAAGTTTTTGGTAAATTGAGCGCTGTCTTCTCCATACTCATTTGAAAAAAGTATCTGTCTCTCAAAATAAAATTACTATGTGTCAAAGTGATCTCAAATGGAAATAGAAGACATGATAGACAGACGGGGCACATGTGAGAAGAAAGCCTTTCCAGTGTTTGTTTGTTTGTTTTTTTAACCTGCCACTCCAGACAGGCTCCAGACAAGCAGAAGGGATCTTAAGAAGAACCAGCCTCACTTGTGCTACTTTGTCTGTCCATCGACTCCATACAGCAAAGTAGGGTGACTCGAGTAAAACTGCCAGGCCAGGATTTCCACAGGAAAAAACCTTCCCCAGAAGCACAAGCAGCAAAGCATCTGGAAATACAGGTTCTCTGCTTTCACCCAAGATTCACTTTTCTCTTATTAGCAAAACATGCACTGCTCATGAAATCTTGAACTCAGATGTCCTTATCTAGAATAGGGAAATTAAATTTTTCTTCAGTATGGGCTCTGAGCCATCTGTCATGGCAGGGATATGGTTGTGGAGTTCAGGGTCTCCATGCATTCCCACAGCTGCCCTGTGCAGCCCCATAAGCACAATTTTCCCTGTTACTCAGGGAATGTGCCAGGTTTTACACTGACCTGGCAGTTCAGGGTCTCAGGATTGTCTGTGTCATGACCTGAGCTCGTCATATCTTTGTTTAATAGTTGTTCAGTGGCCAGTGAACGTTTGGCCCATTTTGGCTTGAGGACCAGGAATACCTTGTGTGGTAAAGGCCTGACAGTCCCAGCAGACTTCAAGACCCAGAGCAAAGTAAATCCCCACATCCCATGTCAAACTTTTCCTTGAGACAATGAACTTGAGCACAGATGATTTGCTTTGACAACCCTAATCTCTCTACTTCAGTTACTGGTGCCATCAACTTAGGACAAAGGGTCATCAAAAGGATGACCACACTATCAGAGAACAGGGGATAATTAGTAAATTTTCTAGCCTAACAGTTACTATTAATGAGAGCTCTCTGACTTAATGTAGTCATAGTTCACCACTATTCTGGTAACATTATACCAGGCTCCACACCCTGCTCTGCATAACACTGGGGTTATGTTTCTGCTTGCTAGTCTAGGTATACATCCAAAATGTGATTGCACACTGTATTATTACTTTTGCTTAAATTCAGAGTGGAATTTGAAGAAAACAAAACTATGGAAATCCCTTCCTCCCCCGGCTTTCTGTATTACCCACTGCAGACAGTACGTTATGTATTCCTTATTTTTTTCAAGAGACTGGAAATACGTATTATCATCTTCATTATAAGTTTTGATTCCGCTACACTGAAGTTCACCTTGTGCTTCAGTGACAACATATTTTCTGGGCTGCTTCCTCCAACTTGTCTCTGAAATAGGCCAATTGTGCAACTGAAGTACATAAAGCATACTGATTAAAGGCAATGACACACATACATCTGATATAGTCATGCAAATACAGGTTAATCTGAGCAAAGTCACATAGACAAGAGATGTTATACAGGTGATGACTCAATGAGAAATACTGACTTTTTTCAAGTGTGGAATTTCATCAACAAGCATTATGAACATGCCTAACAATACTCTAAATATATCCTCATGACATCCCTAGGCAGTCCTCCAAATCTAGGTTGTCTCTCCTATGCACAGAATAAAATAAGGCATAGTCAGTCTCTGGACTCATCAGTAATGGGTATGTCTATGAAAAAGATACAGCAATTTTGCCCTAACTATTCTCTCCAGAGTTTTCCATTTGCTCTTTCTGAACTGCACTGTAGGAGTTCACCTTATGTTTAGGGATTACCACAGCTACAAAAACCATTGGGAAGAAGGTGGAAGAAAAGTTCTCTCTCCCTTAAGAGCCACCCATGTTTTAGCCCCAGTTCTGTGATATAGTGATCAAGTCCATCACATTTGTTGCTATTTTGTGTGCAGACTTAACTAGATGAGAAACAGAGATTATACTTAACAAGGCTTCAAGTATATTAAATAAAAATGTTCTCTTATCTTCTCCTTCTGCCAACAGTATTAACTGTCTGTAAGAAAAAACATGGCAATGGGAGAGACATATCCAAAAATTATTCTAGTAAGCACTCAAAGGGTGATAGCAAATTTTGGAAATTCTCATTTGAACAAATCATATCACAGATGATGAAAAAAAAACAAAATAAGAATAAACACTATGTCATCAGCTGCACTTAGTTTTCTGCTACTCTCAACACACCTGTAATCACACAAAAGGCACATATCCCTAACTGTGCTAAGGATTTTAAAAATCATCCATTCAAATTACAACTCTATTTCCACTGTTTCTTTTTTTGCCTCCTTAAAATTTTCTAAATGTCACAAGATCTGCCAGTCCCTACACTAAGGTAGCTCAGTGCTACATTATAAACTTTCTTAGTGATTCCTGAGGCATTAGTAGCACTGACAAAAAGATTACTAACAGTGCATAAGAGAAATGCACAGTGAACGAAGCATGACATTTGTTTTAGCTGGATATCAAATTAAGGTATATTAATAAATAATAGAAAAATCTCAGCTAATTCTGTTATATATTAGCAAGAACATGCATGGAAAAAACGAGTACCTTCAACTGATAATAATTTACTTCAGTGGGTCAACCAATAAGAGAAAAGAATATCCTTTTACTAACTATAGATCTTCTCTTTATACTGACAGTTACTTTTCTCTATACTGATAGTTACAGTTAATTATAACAGATTACATGTTTTTGTTCTGTTTCTTGTCTGGGATACTTTGTGACAACCAAAACTCATCATAAAGTTCATGCTTATATCAAGTACTACCACTGAGACCAGTGCAAGAATGACTAAGTCTAAAAAGAATCAAAGCTAGAGGTAAAAACAAGTAATTCATCTTGTATGCTAGGAGAGTAGGTACTTCCTAAGTAACTAAATCTGTAAATCAGGCACAACGACAAATATTTCTGTATGGTAGGTCAACCTGTCAATCTATTTTCTCATATAAGAAAAAAAACACAGCAACTGAAATCTGTCAGACAAAAACAGAAGGACTGGTTAAGAGCAGAAAGAAGTTCATAGGTTATTTTGTCCAAATCACAGTATTAGCCTTCACAGTATTTCCATGTGTATAATATGTTTCTCAAACTACTACCTGAAGAAAAAAAAAACCTACAAACCCCAAACCAACCCAACCAAAAAAAAACCCACTCCCCACCCATCAAAAACACACAAATCCCAAGACCTTGTACTAGCAAGTTTTGTAACATTCTTTTCATTTAGTTTTGCTTTATTCAGCCATCAGCTTTTTGCCTTCTGTATTTTGGGTCGTTTCTTTAAGATACGTCATGAAAAATGTACCCTAATTGACCTAAAGGCAGTCAATAATATTAAGTAGATTTTGCCAAAAAAAGAAAGGGTAATGTGCTCAAATTATTCGAAGAGCAAAAAACTCTTTTTTGCTTTCAGATGACTTCTATAAAATCACAAGAGTACACAGAACTTTAGTTCTGTAGAAAGAGCTGCAAGTTCAATTGTTTCAAAATATTTTAAGCAGCATTATGTCTGACTTCTTTATTAGTTAGATAGTTGTTCACCAAACATTATTTTAAGTGGATTCAGTCCACAAGTAAATTGCTAGGTCACTAGACACATAGAAGAAAATCTCTCTACAGACCAATTAAAAAATAGTAATAACTTTACCATTCTCATGCTAGCTGTAACCTCAAGTTACACTCAGACAAAATGGCAAGCCACTTTCCACCTCCATTACTTTCTTACTGCATCAGCTGAATTTGCTACAAAATGCTAATAAAAGGTTTTTTTTTTTTCTTTGAACATTGCTTTGATCCATTAACTAGATGAAAAGCACTAGTTTATTTCATACAAAACACTGAATGGTGAACACATCAGATAACTTGGAATCAACACAAGGAAAACAAGCTTTTTTTTGGGGGGAATGACATGTTTATATGATGGCACAGCTACTGGAGTTTAGAACAAGCTTCAGCATTTAATACCACTAAAGTGTTATTATGTATTTGCCTGTTTTGTTTGATGTTACATAATTAAAAAAAAATATGTAATGCAACTTTGGAAATCTCTTTTTGTTAACAGCTCCATGGTTTCCTCATCTCTCACAAAAATAAATACAACTTCCAGCCACTAGTATTTACCTCTTAAAATGTAGTGCTGCAGACCAGCTCCTCACACATAAATAAGGGGATATCACAGGAATCAAAATGTTTGCCAACCATTTTCAGTAATGAAACTAAATTTGTTCAAAATAAATCCATCCAAGGAATACGTACACCTGTCTAATAAATCACAGTGATAGAACTCTAGCTAAAATCTGCTATGATATTCTACAGCAAAAGAGCTTCTCTGATCACAACACCAACTTCAGCACTAATTCAGGTAAATTCCATGAAGTCAATGCACATAGTGCACAATATCATTTCCACTGCATTTACTCAGCGTCCCAGACCACATAAAAAGTACATGACAACTTTACATGACATTTGACTACCTTAAGATACGGAAGTAAGCCTAAAAGCCATATATCCTTTCATAAAGGGGATCAAAGCAATAATAAAAGTTGTAGCAATCTTGTCAAAGGCAGAAAATTTCAGCTTTAGAGAACATACCTTCAGTAGACCTTGTAGCAAATTACTGCAGAAATCAATCAGTCATGTCAACAAAGTTACTGTGTAACAATAATACAATCAACATAATTGAAAATGACAGTACTAAAAATTGCTGGCTAACATGGAACTTCAGCTAGCACAGGTAACTCATGAATGTGATTTCTACATTTTCATATTTAAGTTACTGCTACAGAATTTTTCATAGCTGAACTCCCAGAAGGTAAAAAGTTTTTGATGTGATGAAGCTGATAACACAAAACTTAGCAAACACTTCATCCAGCATATATTCTCCACACAAACTACTGTAACAATCTTGAGCCTCCAAGTTATATCAACTTCCTTAACAAGATGGTAAAAAAATCAGTACAATAAACCTTTTACTAGCTTGGTCAGCTAAAAAGAGACATTACAATTGAATGAAAGCTAATGAAGCTGCTAACACACACTACAACCGCACAAGAAACCAAGATACATCTGACACCTTGATTGGGTGGGATTACAGATGTTGGGAAACCTGCGTACAGATGCAAAACCCAGCCATGACTGATCTACCCTAAAAGAGCAAACCATGCAGGCTTCCTTAACTTCAGCTAACAGGCTGATTGTAAAACATCTTAAGAAAATGGAGTAGAGAGAATGACAGACTTTTGACAGTGGGAAGCTTTAAGATGATCTGGCATCAAGCAGTTCAAAGTGCTTGCTGAGTAATCATTTTGGTGATATTGATCAATTAATGAGGAAAATCTGTCAGGTTCACTCGCTTTCCACACTTGGTACCAAAAGCAGAGCAAACATTAGAAAATAGTGTTAGTAGAAGAAAAGTATAATCAAAATCTCCAACAAAACTGAATTTTTTGGCGAAGACCAGTAGAGGAGATATTTATTTGCAGATCCCTGTTGCTACTTTGACCAGAACTGCTAAGGGCTGAGTCTGCATCTGTAGCAAAATCTCCTACGGTTGAAAACAGAGAGGGTTATGGACTCATCTGCCAAAGTGGATTTGACCAGAAGTTTTTCCTAGAAGGCTGGCTTCTATGGAATCAATTCATTTTCTGGATATGAGAAATCCAGGCAGATTTGCTGACAGATGTATGCTTACATAATATCAAAGTGAAGGACTCTCCCTTAACATGCTTGTATGACAACTGTAACACAGGTTTCATTCCTGCCATCATCATTTTAAATAATTTGAATTTATTGTTTTTGCTTTCTCTGTTAAGAATATTGATAGAGGATCAAACCATGGAAATGATTAAGAGTGCTCATATAGCCTTATATATCAGGTTAAGTTCTGATACTAGACCAAGTGGCAGCAGTAGAAATTCCTTTTAGAAATACGAGAACCCAGAGGTCATTATGATCTTCTCAGAACATGTAGCTTAGCAGACTTTCCTGATGCTGCTGTGGTTTGATAGTATCCAAAATCAACACAATTCATGTATCAGGAACCAGACAAAGTATACCATAATCTGATTCTTCTGATATCAGTAGATACCAATACTCTGATCATATTCTCCTTAAGGATGTGAACCCTCAAAGCTGTTTATGATTGGCCCAATAATTATTTAATAAACATATAAATTAATTATTTAATAGGGTGACCAGGTCCAGCTCAGTTTTCTTGAAATCACTTATTCCAATGAAAAAAATTTAAGCAGGCAAAGCTCATCTATCATTAGCCTCGAACACCCAAACAATTCTAGGTTCAAACTAGGCTGCAACAGCTTTAGTCTTTCAAGCTTATTACAAAACAATGTAAACATTAAAAACATTTCTTTTTTAATCTCAGATGATATGAGTTAGTCTGTGCCTTCATCTGTTACGAAATTACAAGTAGAAGGAAAAAAAAGCTTTTTGCAGTTTGTTATCCTTTTCAGCTAAACATTTGACTTGAATGTGTGTGCTGTGATTTCATAATTTCACAACTGAAGCATATGCAATGCAGGTTAACAATGCCCTTCTTGTGAAAAACCAGTCAAACATTTCTGGGCATAAGGACACCGCTCTGTCCATGTACGGGATACTCATCCTAGGCACAGGGCATTCTCCATACAGCTAAGAAGTTACTTGAGGCACTGATTTTGGTCTCCAGGCAGAGCTGCCTCAGCCTTTGAGACATAAACATATTATATGATACCTGTCATCGCCACAGCTTCACAACTCCTAACAGATGAGAGACAGACCACACTTTACCTGCTTTTCTCTAGGTCCAGTTTGCAGAGGCTCACAATACTTTCACCACTTCAAATGTGATCATGAACCACAGCAGTTAGCTAGCTGCTTTCATGAGAACATAATCACGTCCATAATCTTTAGTTATAGTCCTTGTTTTGCCTGCAGCCTCTTCAGTATTAATAAATTCAGATCCATACCAAGCAGTAATTTGTGCTGAATCGATACTTTGTCAAAACAAAATGTTAGTGACAGTCAGTTGGCCCATCTGAGAAACAGTTCTTTATAACAGCCTAGGATATATAGGACTGATTCAGGTAGACCAAAAGGGTGAATGTGCAAAGCCCATCCTTTTGTGAAATTACTCTAAATACAGCCTATGGCACCTGTTAAACAACTTAGGTCCTTGAAGGGCTTGTGTTTGGTTACTAGCCTGTTTCAGCTGAAGCCTGTGTTAGTACATCTTCACACTGCTATAAGAAATGCTAAGTGCACAGTCTGTACATTCCTTTTGCTGATGAGCTATTCTCAGCACAGAGTTTTAAAGCTGGTCTTTAATATCTTCCAGATGCATCTTTTTTCTCTTATTTTGCCTTTGCTCAGCCTTCACCAGTAATCCAAAATTAAAATAGTTGATAACCTTTTACTGCTAGACAGGTGCACAGTATTTAAGTGTAGTACAAAGAAAAAAAGTTAAGAAATTATGCAAAGACTCCTGAGACCAGAGACAGGAAAGGAAATCACAGCAACTGGGTTTCCATTAGCACCAGCTGTGATCACTTATGACTGTTCCTATCATAAGCTAAGACCACTTCTCTTATCATCTAAGGAAGTATTTTGTCTGTCTTGTGGTTTGTTTAGGTTTTTATTTGGGTTTGATTGGTTGGTTGGTTTGTTTTAATTCGTGCTTCATATCCTCTGAGAAAGCATGGCCTTTCTCAGCATGGAGCAAGGTCAAGTTAGGACTCAGTGAGGGGGAAAAGTGCCTTATGGGATATAGATGGAATAGTAAAGTTATCTTACTTTTTACCAAGTGTAGGTACAATTCCAAAATTTTTACTAGTCATTACCAAGACTAAAATTTTACTAAATTGAAGGTGTGGGTTTGTTTTTTCGTTGGGTTTGTGTTGGGTTTTTATTGTTTGGTTGGTTTTGTTTGGTTGCTTTTGTTTGTTTGTTTGTTTGTTTGTTTTTAGTGGGGTCGGTAGATGATGTACTAATTGTTGATTGGGGTTTGGGTTGTTTTGTTGTTTTTTGTTTTTTTCAATAAGATTAAGGAGTGACCAAAACCTCATCTAAATGCCCTGATTTGACCTTGTTTGTGTCATTGCCAAATACACATTAGTAGCTGGTTATATATAAGTATTGCCTAGAGGAACCAGTCAGACTGAATTCCAGTTTAAGTACAATGCAAACATTTAATAAGAGATTGTGCCTGTCCTAAGAAGTTGACAGTTAAAACAGATAAGATCTAGAAATGTGAGAGAACGTATAATTATCTCCAGTTTAAAGATAAAGAACTAAGGTATGCAGAAGCTCATCCTGGGCATCAGAGAGTGACTTAGGCTAAAACAAAACCTGAGCTAAAGGGATTTTTGTATCGCAATATGATGCTGTAATTAAAAAATAAATGCCTTCCAAGTATTTAGCTTTATTTCCTCATGAAGTAAGGTTTATGCAATTATGCCTTACATCTCTCTCTGATATTACCTCCCTTAACTAATTTACCACTTTCAACTAAAACGGTTCTTTCCATGAGTTTTAAAAAAACCCATAAGCTAGAAAGACATCAGCAAAAGTAAAGGCACACAACTCACTGTAATATACCTATAATACTTCTCCTACAGTTGTGTGTGCAGCTTCAATTAAAAACTCCAGTGCTTTCTTCCTGTCTGCAGTGTCACAGGACACAGAAGGAAGATAGGAAAAGCTTACAAGAAAGTAAAACAAATCTGTGGAAAACCAAGCTCAGTTTCACTGCTCATGTAATACCTTGATTTTTCAATACTGCTTCTGAATAGCGCCTGCATTTAAATTCAAACAAAACCAAAGAAAATCTTAGAAAAATCTTGATGGCTACAGAGCTAATTGAATATTGTGATTGATATCCTGCAGATGCTATGTGGCATCCATCTTCTATAAGGATTTCTTATATACCTGTCAAGTGGGCCTCTACTTCTGAAATAACTTACATCTAATGTATCTCCCTCATATTTGGATCCTCAACTTGGGCAAGATATTCACTATTTATCCTGTCCTTTTGCTTCTGTTATTACTTTTTCTGAAATTCTAAGTGTAGCATGGCTCTTCCTCTTCTACTTAGACATTTCTAAGTGTATCTGTGCCTTAGATTCATTTTATTTCTCAGTCCTTCCCATAAGAAGCCTGTTTATTTTCCTCATTGACACAGTGCATAGCCATTATCTACTGTGATACAGCTTAACTAACATGTTAGTTATGCATTATCCATGACTCTCAGAATCCCCCAGAAACTAAGGCTATTTTAATTGAGAACATTTTACTACTCACTGTAGTAATTGTTATCAGTAAGAACTAGAAACAATTACATATAATAGGATCCTAAACAAGAAAAAATTAGCAAAGCTTAGTTTCAAAAAAGCAGAAATACTGACACAAAAAATAGCCTTACTAGAAGTTAGCCAAATGCTGAGTCATTAAAAAGTATTAGGTTTGAGGAAGAATATCGAGTTTTGAATAAAACTTGGCACTAATTGCTCAAACTTGGTTTAATTATTCCTGGAATTTCCCTATGGCTATTCTTAACAACTCTGACTTTTCCACTGTTGCTGTTTCAATCTCCTTGGCTAACAGACGTGATAGAGATCTGTAACTGTAATGTTACATGTACAGATAAGATCATGTGCTCTCCACTATTTGTAGCACAATGTGCACACTGTGTAGTGTGTTAACAGATCAACCATTCTTCCAAACGCTTGTTTTTCTGAACTCAGTGGCTTTTACAGGAACAGAATCAATTATTATTCACATATCCTGAACACCTGACAGAAACACCAACAAAAAAAGTGGGTTGTGAATTGCCCAAGGATTCTGTAAGATTTTAAACTAAAGTGTTTATTTTGTGTGATAATATAGTATGAAACAAAGAAGCTGCATGAGTAGGGTGCAACTGCTATAACTGAGAAAGCCCCCTGTGTTGCTGAAACAAACAAGGAAAGGTTTAATGTGCTATGAAAGCCAAAAATAATAAAGAAAATCTGTCAACAGGGTTTTTTGCATATTCCCTCAATTTACATAATTCCTTAAATTTTTTTTATAACACTGACTTGACGTTCTTCACAGCAGCTGAAGGAAACATTCATGCATATTTTAAAGACCCCTAAAACAATTTTATAGCTGTAAAAACAATTGTTCCACCACATCACATTAAGTATTGTACCACAGGTTGAGTTACAAATATTTTAAATTCTTATGTTAAATAAAACGGTTTATAAGAACTTAGCCCAGAAGCCATGTTCATATAAGTAATTATGCGAATAGTCTCTACCATTTTCATGATTAGAGACTAACTGGGTACTTTTTAAAAAATCAACTAGTGAGAATAAATACACTTTATGGTAACGATCCCAATTCTAAAGGGGCAAAGACTTTCAGATTACTTTTGACACTTACATTACCATGCACGTTGTTTTTATAGGCAGTTTTGGTTTACATTTGCCACTTTTTTCTTTCTGTTTTAGAATGCAAACCCAGAATTTTTTCAAGGATTAATCAGGGATTAATGATGTCAAATTTCTAAGCTGAAACACTGAAATGGTATCCCCTGTGGGATAACGGCCTAGCTTGCCATGAGAGAGAAAAACAGGCTAATTTAATGCACTTCAGGAGAAAGGTTAAGATGTTTGTGACTCAGATTCCTGCGCTGTCTCTGGAGGTAAAGACCTGCTGAGCTGGTCTGCTAAGCGGCTGAAGGAGGGAGTCTTGTGAAGATAAGACAGTCCTCTTTTGGTTAAACCAACAGAAGCAAACTCTTACATAAATCTTGAAGGTCATAGTGTCCGAGTGAAAACCTTTGCCTAATTAATGGCAATATTAACATTTATACCCTTAGTTATGGTAATGTGGCTTACAGAGTACATGCTAAACACATGACTGTTACTCAACTCTTCACCCAAATCATACTAGAAGACAAAATCAGGACAGTAAAAAAAATCAAGAGGCAAATACCTCTCAAATGGCAACTGTTGCTGGCTGCATGCACCATGGCAGGGAGAAGACTGAAACATCTAACACAGACAGTCAATGGGCTGTACTCCTCTTACTCCATCCAAGACAGGATGCCTTCTTGGTAAGACCTGCACCTTCACTATATAGTATACCTTTTCCTAGCATTGCTAATATGCATTAGTGCTAGTGTAGAGGCTTGTGCCTGCAACTGCATCAGATGTACCCAGGAATTACTGACTCGATCTCAATTATCCTTTTGCAGTTAGTGCATTTATCAACGGCAATTCCAAACCTGCTGTATCTATCGCTTTAATAAATCTAGCACTTTTATCTTTTATGCTGTTTCGGTGGAAGTCCTTATCTGGGGCTCAGACAGACAAAAATGTCTCAGTGCAAGCCCCTTAGCCAGAGCTAAAATTTCTCACATGTACTTTTTGACTTTGCTCAGTGCAAACCCTTGGGCTCTGGCAGGCAAATGTCACACTCACCCTCAGTGCAACATCCCCTTTGTGACCATGTGTAGTGGTGTTTAGTGACTAAGTAACCACCAGATTTTTTTTTTTTTTCAGTTTTACTAATTTATTAATTTCTGTCTTCATTTTTCTTCATTTCTGTACAGACTTCGCTCTTTGAAAAAAAAAATCCTCTAGAGTAATTACCATGGAACAGCACCCTCTGAAGAAGTACAGATCACAAGGGAATAAATACTTCTGTCTTATTGTCTCAGGCAGAGTATTTAAGAAGAGAAGTGAAATGAAAAACTGCAAGGGCAAAAGTTACCTTGCCAGGGGAGACTGGTTCAAAACTGAAGAGAACTTCTGTGGCATTCAGGCAAAGTTGGGCAAACAAACTGGATTTCTCAGCAAGAGAATGGGGATGTGTGGAGGGAGATAAGAAACACTAAATAAAGCTGCAAGATGTTACCTGTTAGATAAGCGCACACTAACACACATACCTTGCATAAGCCAGCAGATCCAATGAATACAATCAACCCTGAATAGGATGCTTGAGGAATCACAAGATGCAGTTCATGTCACTTGGAGCAGACTGGACCAAGTGTGACAGTGATGTAGTGCTGACCACTGACTTCAGTAAGTTCTTATGGTCTCCCACTATCACTCCAGCTTCTTCCTGAACATGCACAGGAAATTAGATAGTCTCTTCTTACATGCACAGAATAATATTAACTACCTCAATTTAGCCATCATCACGCTGGTTATCCTGCTTGGAAGTTTCAGAAAAAATGCCAAGCTTTTCCTGTGAAAGCAGGATTACCTTCTCATGTGTTGTTGTCGATGAAGTACACATCCAGGTACAATAGCAAGAGACAACATTTCTATCCCTTGGGTGTATTGCATCTTTTCCACATACAGGAAACATTTTTCAGAGCTGTTACTCGTCTCTTTGAAAAGCACTGTATTCACTTGAAAAAGAGAAGTGGTTTTTGATTACTGAACAATACTAAATCTATTGAATCCTCTATAAAGACCTCTGATGTGTTATTTGTTTAGTCATTTGGGGAAAACATCACATTTGTTGACTTTGAGGCCCCTGAGAAAATTGAGAAACCTTTGCTGGGGCAAACAGAAACAAACAAAACACCCAAACCAATAAGCTGTTATTTTTAGACTCACAACTGAAAAGGTTTTTGGAAACACTGCAGACAGAGGACACTCTTTAAAGATCTCTTCCTTGCTTTACTGATAATACTATAAATGAATAAAACAGCTCAGCCTGTATTTGCTGAATAAACTTTTAAAGCAACTATGTTACCAATTCCTTTTTTTGTGAGGATCTATATTATCAAAACCACTCAAATACTTGTTATGGCCTCTGATGACTTCGCATCAGAGTAAGTCTTAGTGTTTTTCCATCAAGTCTAATTGCATGCTTCCACATTTCTTAAAGGGGCCATTGCCAAGTGCTCTATAGCATTACATCATGACATTGTCATCACTGTTTCAGTCAAATTACAGTCAAATTACATCCCACTAATTTCAATAATTAACAGCCTAAAACTAGAATATTGACTACACACAAGTGTATGTTTTTCCACTGTAAACATTTTAACCTCTTACATTCCCCCACACTCAGCACCCTACTCTATCCCACCCCTGGCTCATTCTCATGTAGCTTCATGCCAAAGCCTATTCAGTCTCAATTCTTTCCATTCATTTCTACCATTTCCATGTTAACCTTCTCTACACATTCTTTGAACTTGTATGTATTTTTTTGCCTTTCTATACTTGGTAAGAACCATACTGGTTGCATTTTAATACATGAAGCTTTACTGCAGTCAATTCTTTTTGTAGTTCCTGTCCAGTTCAGTGATTTCAATTCAAAACTATCCTCTCTCTTCCCCATATTTAAACAAAAGGAAAGCCAAAGAAAGCAGTCACTCAGACTGAGAAAACCACCACAGAAGAGAAGACAAGGGAATACTGAATGGTGTTAAAATTGCTGCCAAGAAGAAAAAAAAATGACAGCAGAATACTCAAAGATGAGTATAAAAGATACAACTAGAAAGAGAATTGGGTTTTTTTTCTGCTTTAAACCATTTTGCATGCTCTGTTAAAGGAATATGCCATTTCCCTCACTGTCATACAAATCTAAGTATTAATTAGAAAGCTTGCGTCTGGTTAGCACAGTGAGAACACTAGAGAAATGGGTGGCCTGGAAGCAGTTTCAACTTCAGAGCTCGCTAAAAAGCAAAGCCCTGTAGCAGCACACAAACAGGCAACAGCCTTGCAAGAGAAGAGTACCAGTTGGGAACCTGAATGTGCAGGCATGTTCTGACTTTTGGTAGAACTTTAATCACAAGAGTATTTCAACTTCTGCAGTTAATGGAAGTAAATGGTATGCAACAGTCAGTATCTGGAACTGTGCCCAGAATGCAAGGCAGCAGAATGACACATTGTCATGACACTATAAAATGCTAGTGCCTCGGAAATCCCTATTCTTAACATTTTAAATGCAGACTTGTAGAAGGCAGAAGGCAGTCACAAGTAATAAAACAGGCTGTCCCCTCAGTGCACAAGCATGCAGTAATAGAGGGTGCCTCATCTAGCAGCTTTGCTTGTTACTCGCTGGACTGCTAATACTTTGGGACAATCTACATCAATCATCTCTCAAGAGCAGTTGTCAGGGACCAATAGCCTCAAAAATCACAGGACAAAGAAATGGACAAGGCAAGGAAATAGGTTGTGTAATAAGAGGTACAGTTTGAGGTGAGCAACCTCACTCTGTACTTACATAACATAAGTTAGGCCCCTTAGTGTGATCTACCACCAGAATGACTGATAAAATGCAATGTTTGAGCCACTGATGGCAAAGCTAAGTATTAGCTCACTTATCTCAGTAGCTTAGGTGTCAGACTTCAGAAAGCATCTGTTTTCAGTCAGGATTTATAGCCCTAAAGCTCACCCACTCCCATCACCCCAAGTTCAAAGTTAGCTCTCAATTAATCTTCAAAATCAAAATTAAGATGTCAAATGCTTGAAACGGTCAGCTACAATATGCAACATTGCACATTCCTACCCTAAAACACAGATATGCCAAGATTAATTCTCTATTCTGCTTGCAAAGTTTCCAAGGTAATTTTCTAATCATCTTGCAGAATGCTCTAACAATTAGATAATTTACTATTCTACAGTGAGAAGCTACCACTGCCTCCTTTTCAAGCCATTTGATGTTGCAGGAGAAGAGATTATTAACATAGAGAAGAGTCCTAGGACCTAATTCCCTTTCTCCAGAACATTCCTTCCTGTCCTAGCCATGTGGTGAACGGTATCTCACCTTAGATACCCTGAAGCCAGAAGCAACCCAAGCTGCAGAAGAACAGCTTTCTCTGAAAGCAAATAGTGTGCAGTAAGGTAATGCTGAATGAACAAGTAAAGGGCTGGCATATTTCCCATGAATCTCTTACATCATCAACCCAAAAACAGTACTCGTAGACTGGATTCAATTTACACTGTTATTTTAGGACTTACAACATGTAGGTAGAGAATGCCACAGACTGTGAGAAAAAAACCACACTGAAATAGAAGACTTATCACACAGGTGC